>NC_064931.1:417092513-417395543 GCF_023897955.1 Schistocerca gregaria
AAGAACTACTTAAACCTAACTAACCTAATGACATCACACACACCCATGCCCGAGGCAGGATTCGAACCTGCGAAAGTAAAGGTCGCGCGGCTCCAGACTGTAGTGCCTAGAACCGCTTGGCCACACTGGCCGGCAAACATCCACAGTTCTGCATTTTATTGTAAAATTGTTCCACCTAGGACCGATGGAAAGCTATATAACAGTAAAAAAGAACGAATGTATCTAAACTACCGACAGGAAAATAATACTAGCTAGTTGTAACTATAATAACAAAGCACTTATGACGTAGACTATTTCTTTAGCAGCGAAGTATACTTCCAGATCTACGTTAGTGAACATTAATACAAGGGACTATGTGTAATTGATCCCCTTCGTCGTTCCATGACTACTGAGTGCAGGGTACTTATCAATTATCATCACTCTGTTAAATGAGTCGCATCGTCTAATTGTAAGTCCTCCACATAGACGTTCTTTTGACTTTTACATTACAGGCTGAGGCTGGTGTAGCAAGGCCCCATCACTAGAAGAGGACAGTGCAAGTGAAACCTCCAGCACAAATGTATACTCTACGTAGAAAGAGAAAACCGCTCACATATCCACCCGTGATAATATCCTTGCAAGCTCAAACAAAATTGAAAATACTGTTGCAGGTTCAATAATAATAATAAAAGCCAAAAGCATTAAAATCAAAATCATGAGATGTTTGGTTGGTGACCAGTGGCAAAGAGAGGAGGCAGACATACCGAAATTACGCAAAAATGTCCCTCACACCAAGTTTAGAAAGTTTCGACGAATTCATGACACATAGCTGTACGGTTGTATATTTTATTGAGGCTGGTTTTGTTATTAGACTATCACAACGTTGAATAAGTCTCATACATCAAACGCGCATTACAACAGTGTTGTAACAAAAAAATACATAATTGTGCGTGCGGAGAATGAGGAAAATGTCCGAAAAAATTTACGTATAATACACAGAATAAAAGTTCAAATCGTTCTGCAACGAGAGTTGTAACTGGAACGACTGTTTTCTGAAACTTCACATCTGTATTTTGATAAGACAGTCATTTCAGTTGTATACAGCCACTTTGCTTAGTTTTCTGTGAGTTACGAGCGTATGTTTCACTCCCGCAGCCAAATAATTTATGTTTTAGTACATAAATTAGGCGGTTGTTTGCATTTTAATGCCCGGCAATGTCTTTCCTTGCAAATTAATAGGGTGGCGTTCCTCCTGAATGCAGTTATACGACGCTTAAGTGATAGCATTGTCTATTGTCTACTTTTACTGTATAATTAATGCCTCAGTCTCTGACATTGTGAAGTTGCATGCAAATTGCCAGATAATTTGGTCTGGCGCATCACATAAGGTACAGAAGCGTTAGATGCGTTAACTAGCGACGGGGGTAGAGCAGTAGTTAGCACACTGGGCTCGCATTTGGGAGGACGAGGGTTTAAACCCGCGTGTGGCCATCCTGATTTAGATTTTTCGTGATCTCCTTAAATTGCGTTAGGCAAATGCCGGGTTGGTTCCTTCCGAGAACGTGCTCCGTCTCTAATGACCTCGTCGAGGGTACGTTGAACACTAATCTCCTCCTCTTACATACTTGACAACGCTTGCCAATGAGAAATGATTACTTTAAATTTTAAGTTAAATAAGACGGATTTTAGTGCTTCTTCCCAAAAGCCAACAGTAACAGGAAAACTTAAACCAGAAGATGAAGAAGATACACCTTTGGACCAGGCATGGGCGACCTGTGGTGACCGGTGGGCCTGATTTACATGCTCACTTTAAGCTAGCGGGCCACATCAAAACGTGACTCGGTAGCAGCACTCCTAGCGTCTACAGTCAAAATTATACGTCCGTGAAGTTAATATTTATGGTGTAAAGCAACGATATGAATGGCACCTCTTTCTCGATACGCCACGCTAACAAAATACGCGTTTTTGAGAGTACTTTCATTTTATATTCACCCCGTCTTCAGTTGTTTACATTTATTTACCCGTCCGTGAACATTATCTCTTTGGTTACGACGTTTTACGTTAGCTGTCTTAAAAATTTCCGACGGAAAATCCTGCTACCGCGAATTTGTCCCATAGGCCGGACTGAAAGTATCGCGGGCCGGATCGGCCACTTAGACTGAGCGAGGTGGCGCAGTAGTTAGCACACTGGACTCCAATTCGGGAATAGGACGGCTCGAACCCGCATGCGACCACCCTGATTTAGGTTTATCGTGATTTCCCACGGCCGATTTCCTTCCCCATCTTTCCCTAATCTTATGGAACCGATGACCTCGCTATTCGGTCCCCTGCCTCGAACCAACCAACCAGCGGCCACTTAAAATTTTTTGTTCCAAAGGCGATTGGTTGGGAGAATTGTATTTAATCTTCAATGCAGAATTTGTAAGAAAAATTGATTCACTAACAGGGGCTTATATTTCCAGTCTTCCTTGTACATGGTGGATGGTTTTTGGGGGCGTTTTAGTCCTGGAACCCTAACAAACGATATATTTAATCCAAAGAATCGCCCACTTGCATAGGCGTCAAGGGATAACCCTCCCACGCAACCGGAATCAAGAGTATATAGTTTTTTTTCATTTTAGAATTTTCGTAAACCATTAATAACCATCAATTCTCTGTGGTGCAACACGTTTCTGTGTCACTATAAAATTTAGTTCTTGTGGCATCGAAATTGACCATTTCATTTATATAACAAATAGCAGTTTTAGAGCTTTGGCGGCGCCCTCCGTACTCCTTCCCCCTTTCGCCCATCTCGATAAATTTGTGCCTACAAGGTTAAATTTTGGGCATTTTAACCAGGTCAATACGACAAATATACCGTATAGTCTTCGATTCCTAAAGAAATAATTTAAAAGAATTCAAGAATTAACGCAAAAAACAAAGTAAAAACTAAACAACTAAATTGACTGGACATCTGACACAGAATTACGTCCACATGAAGTACTTTTTCAAAGAAAAAATTGCATACTATCCGGCGTACCATTAGTGCATCTTAATGTCTATGTAGTAGTCTGTGCTGAAGCAGTGAAGGTCTTATTCCAAACCGATATTACCGGTTAGGAAAGATTTTTATTATCTAAAATGTATTCATAACCACGTTTCTTACACACTCTAACAAAGCCAAAGGCTGTATACCAGCTGAAGAAAACAGCAGCGGAAGATCACCAACTGCGCTGGGTATAGTTGTCTCCCAAAACTGATTTTAAGTTCGTTCCCTGGGAAAGTGGGGTAAGATCCAGCGTAGCTAATTCTCTAAGACATTTTGGAGCTAAATTGTTTAACCAACAGATTGTCAGAATGAGTAAAAATAATCATTGTTTAATTGGGTAATATATATTGTTACTGAAAAGTCATAGCTTGACTACTTTTTTAATGAGAGATTGTTTTCTACAAAAAGTCAAATCACCCATTCTTACTCCACCAGTGGGCACACATACTAACATTATGCGAATTCAGGAAAACCCTATTTTCAGTGGAAAAGCAGCAAAAATGTATATTGATGGGTCAAATGGCTCTGAGCACCATGGGACTAAACTTCTGAGGTCATCAGTCCCCTAGAACTTAGAACTATTTAAAACTAACTAACATAAGGACATCACACACATCCACGCCCGAGGCAGGATTCGAACATGAGACCGTAGCGTTCGTGCGGTTCTAGACTGTAGCACTTAGAAATACAATTTAATTAAGAATATTACTCATAAACTACGCATGTAAAGTAGCAATCCTTAACATCTGCTACCTGCAGTTCGTGGTCTAGTGGCTAGCGTTGCTGCCTCTGGATCATGGGGTCCCGGGTTCGATCCCCTGCTGGATTGGGAATTTTCTCTGCTCAGGGACTGGGTGTCTGTGTTGTCCTCATCATTGGTGGCAGTGGCTCGCTTGGACTGTAGGAAGTGGGCCTTTGTACGGGCGCTGATGACCGCGCAGTTGAGCGCCCCACAAACCAAGCAACATCGTCATCATCTGGTCCACTGCAGCTTCTGTCAGCCCAGCAAAGACATTTTCCACAATTGAATACAACAGCTTATTTCAGCCGTTGTTGCTTCATTGTTGAATTTGTGCTGCAAATTATTGTTGGTTAGAGATCACATGCTTCGTAATTTTTTCAAAATTAAACCAAAAAGAATTAATATATGATCGACAATTGTTTTTTTGTTTTTCTAGAAATACAAGTGGACATGGCTTTAATCGTCCTGTAATTTCTGCTCCCTTATAAGTTTGTTGATATGTCCTAGCGTTTTTTAATCTTGTAAGGTAGGTTATGGAACATTGAAGGTTCTGGCAGCTTACAAGTAACCCACCATACCCGCTATTCTTTCGTCTATTAGCCCTTCCATGCTCTCTTGGCTCTATGATTGTCAATTTGTCTTCCTCTGGTAAGTTCTCGGCATATTTGACACTGCAAAAAAATAATTTGTATTGCAATATTATACGCCCGGTCTTGCCCCTACTTAACGTACCTGGCTGGCCTTACCCCGAGTGCAGGGGCGATTCTAGAAGTTGGTCAGGAGGGAGGGGGGGGGGGGGAGCTAATGGAGTTTAGAGGGAGGGGGTTTGGAGGTATGGAATATGGCTTAACAAAAGGAGAGTTGGGGTCCTCTACCGACAAATTGGTAAATTTGGTGTTGCTTAAAGTAGTTTTTGGTAACTGTTTTGGAGTTCAGAGTAAAAAATGCGTATTAATAAATAATAAGGCGCCTATTTTAAGTTAAATGATATTTTTTGGTTTAGATAGTAAGATTTGCCACTCTTATTCTTTTGTTAAAATGTGTTTGGAATACATCGCAACCTATATTGCTACATAATTATAAAAAAATGATTGAATCTGTTACAGTAATATATTCGCTGATTTCTGAAGTCATTTTATCCAGTGTAATATGATACTCCATTGGGGAGGGGGGGTTACAAAAAACGAAACAAATGCACGCAGTTGTTGAATCAAATCCCTACTATTTGCTAGTGTATAAATACTTACTAATCATCTAATATTCCTAACTAAATAGAGTTTTTATAAGTGCAATGGCTATGAAATAATCGCAGTAATCAGTTGATACCGTTGCACCAAATTACGTTCACAGACGTCGTGAATTGAAAAGCAACTACACGCCAATATGGTCGCTCTTTCTTCTTGTCTAGTGGAGTGCAATTCTGTATCGCTCCACTAGAGAGCATAAATAGTGACATTAGAAACAAGGCACCCGGTCTTACCCTCTTTTCCCCTACATTCCAGATACGCTCATGACCATCTGAATGCCTCATTGTATGCCGTGGACCATCTCTCCACGAACCGTTTTTGTTGTTTTATGGGCCAGTGACGATGTCGTTTGCTATTCTGGAGAGCCAAAACATTACGACTGCTTGCTTGGTACAGCCTTGGTCGAACTTTGGAACACAATGCATCACAAATTCTGCATAGCATTTATTCGAAAAGTCCTTGGGTAGGTTTCCGGAGGTACGTGGCACCAGATATTTAAGCACAGGTCACGGTATTCACGTAATTTTCGAACCAGAGGTCTGTGAGCGCTGAGCTGGCGCCCGATAGCGCTCCAGATGTGTTCTACTGCATTCAGATCAGGCGAATTTGGTGGAAAAGACATTAACGTGAGTTCACTACCATTCTCCTCTAACCATTGTAGCATAATACTGTCCTTGCGACACGAACAGCTGTCCTGCTGGAAGATGACATCACCGTCGAAGCAGACGGCAATAAAGTTCACTTAGTCCACAGCTGTCATGGTTCCTTCGGCTAGTTGACAAGGGGAGGGTAGTTGGTAGCGTAACGTTCCTACGCAACAGACCCAGAACCGATATTTCTGTCGTCACTTCGATGATAGCGCTCTTGGAGAACTCTCGCCACATTTAATGACTTGTTACATACCAAGTTATGACCCATAAAAAAAGCTTTCTTGTAAACAATGAATTGATATTTTCTTGTGCTCCGAAATGTACAACGAAAGGCTATCGATGAGTAAGTAAGTAAATAATGTGTTGCCGCCCGGCAAGCCGTGCCTTAATGCGCTGCTTACCAAACAGGCAGGCGTGCCGATCTCCGGCACGAATCCGCCCGGCGGAGGTCCCGTGTGCCAGCCAGCCTGTGGATGGTTTTTAAGGCGGTTTTGCATCTGCCTCGGCGAATGCAGGCTGATTCCCCTTATTCGGCGTCAGTTACACTATGTCGGCGATTGCTGCGCAAACACTGTCTCCACGTACACGTACACTATAATTACCACGCAGACATTTGGGGTTACACTCGTCTGGTATGAGACGTTCCCGTGGGGGAAGGGGGGAGGGGTCCACTGAGAGTCGAACGGCACAACCACCTTGGGTTCGGTGTGGGGCGGCGGTGGGGTGGGTGGACTGCTGTGGCCTGTTGTGGGGTTGTAAACAACTGAGGGCTACGGCGGGACGAAGCCTCTCCGTCGTTTCTAGGTCCCCGGTTCAATACGCGATACATAATACACACACAAATAATGTGTTCTACATCCACATCTACATCCATACTCCGCAAGCCACCTGACTGTGTGTGGCGGAGGGTACCCTGAGTACCTCTATCGGTTCTCCATTCTATTCCAGTCTCGTATTGTTCCTGGAAAGAAGGATTGTCGGTATGCTCCTGTGTGGGCTCTAATCTCTATGATTTTATCCTCATGGTCTCTTCGCGGGATATATGTAGGAGGGAGCAATGTACTGCTTGACTCTTCGGTGAAGGTATGTTCTCGAAATTTTAACAAAAGCCCGTACCGAGCTACTGAGCGTCTCTCCTGCAGAGTCTTCCACTGGAGTTTATCTATCGTCTCCGTAACGCTTTCGCGATTACTAAATGATCCTGTAACGAAACGCGCCGCTCTCCGTTGGATCTTCTCTATCTCTTCTATCAATTCTATCTGGTACGGATCCCACACTGCTGAGCAGTATTCAAGCAGTGGGCGAACAAGCTTACTGTAACCTACTTCCTTTGTTTTCGGATTGCATCTCCTTAGGATTCTTCCAATGAATCTCAGTCTGGCATCTGCTTTACCGACGATCAACTTTATATGATCATTCCATTTTAAATCACTCCTAATGCGTAGTCCCAGATAATTAATGGAATTAACTGCTTCCAAATGCTGACCTGCTATTTTGTAGCTAAATGATAAGGGATCTATCTTTCTATGTATTCGCAGCACATTACACTTGTCTACATTGAGATTCAATTACCATTCCCTGCACCATGCGTCAATTCGCCGCAGATCCTCCTGCATTTCAGTACAATTTTCCATTGTTACAACCTCTCGATACACCACAGCATCATCTGCAAAAGCCTCAGTGAACTTCCGATGTCATCCACCAGGTCATTTATATATATTGTGAATAGCAACGGTCCTATGACACTCCCCTGCGGCACACCTGAAATCACTCTTACTTCGGAAGACCTCTCTCCATTTAGAATGACATGCTGCGTTCTGTTATCTAGGAACTCTTCAATCCAATCACACAATTGGTCTGATAGTCCGTATGCTCTTACTTTGTTCATTAAACGACTGTGGGGAACTGTATCTAACGCCTTGCGGAAGTCAAGAAACACGGCATCTGCCTGTGAACCCGTGTCTATGGCCCTCTGAGTCTCGTGGACGAATAGCGCGAGCTGGGTTTCACATGACCGTCTTTTTCGAAACCCATGCTGATTACTACAAAGTAGATTTCTAGTCTCCAGAAAAGTCATTATACTCGAACATAATACGTGTTCCAAAATTCTACAACTGATCGAGGTTAGAGATATAGGTCTATAGTTCTGCACATATGTTCGACGTCCCTTCTTGAAAACGGGGATGACCTGTGCCCTTTTCCAATCCTTTGGAACGCTACGCTCTTGTAGAAGATGTACGAATGTATCCTACTATAAATGCATGAATCTATACACGGTGTTTAAAAAAATCAGTATTTTGAGAGGTGGTAGTATGCACCAAAACAGGAAAAAGTCCAGTAAACAATGGCTCTAAAATGCATACCTTAAGAGCTATGAGCACTTGTTCGTCTTAACTACTGTGAAATACATCTCTTCTACTCAGTAAGTGCTCACAGCTATTAAGGTATGCATTTTAGAGCCCATGACTACTGGTGTTTTTTCCTTGTTTTGATCCATATTACAGTCTATCAAAATATGGAACACTTTTTAAAAAAAAACCTGAACGTGAAACAGTAACACATAAATAAATCCACCCAACCATCCCATTGCTTTTCCTAATACCGGAGTGAGAAGAACGAACAAGAACTGTGGGAAGTATAAAGCACCTGAAGCACAGGTAATGGCACGACAAAGGAGAACCCGAGGCACACTTCGCTTGTAGCAGCCAAAGGGTTAAGAGTCGAAACTTCAACGGACTGGTTTGCTGCCCTTTGACGTATACATGTCGTTCTTTTATCTAGTTTTCATTTAATCAACTAACACAGTGGCTTTACGCCTGAACTCACGATGTCTGAATATGTGCTCTCAAACCAATAAAGATTCCGATGCAAGTGCAACGCATATTTACAGCTACCTCACAATTTAATAGCTGCTGTGACTTATCATGAGGCAGCCAAGTCCACAGGTATTACAAGTGTATGGAATTATCCGAAAGGTCAAAGCTATATAGAGATAGACGTTTGAGATGATCCTACACAAATGTCCGTTGTTCGTTGGTAACAAATCGGGCAGTAGTGCCGGACTCAAACACACGACAACCACGACAACACGATACAGGCATTTCATTCGTACCTATCCTAAAAGTAAGGACGAGTAATTTTTTGAAACGATATAAAGAAGCATGTTCATAGACGTAAACAGCGGTGGTGCTGCATATTTCCGATATGGCATTTTGTATCAGAGTTCTCAAAACTGCCACCAAAGATGACCTGACGTTATCGTCTTTGATTCCCCACGCTACAGCGACGACAGTGGCACCGGTTGTATGTGGTTTCTCCCAATAGGCGCATGGTAATTCAGAGTAATGATGAAGGGACATTGATCGTTGACATTGATGCAACGTATCTGATTACTAGTCAGCGTTCCGTATTAAATGGAGTCATTTGTGCTATAATAGTAAAGTCAGCAACAGCTCATGTTATGTAAAAACAGACGTATAAAGGAAGGGATATATTAACCGTCGATAGTTAAGTAACGATAACTGTTAGAGAAATGGCGGAAGAGGATGGAAAGGAGAAACATGTGCATTCAACGCTAAACCATGGGAGGCTTATTCAACATTTTGGAAGGCTATCCCAGCAGAAATTGTCGGCACGGGATGCGACCAACAAATAATACATGTTTCCAGGTTCCTTGAGGTCATACTTGGTTCCTTCAGATGACTGGCCACAAAAGCGACAGCGACCAGACCTCCTGATGTTTACACCAGCTCAAAATCTAGCATCGATGGTAGAACTGATCGTAGACCTCTGATCAGTAGGCGGGAGGGGTTTGGGGGGGGGGGGGTGGTTGGAGGGGAGACATGTAGGAGGGGGGATAAGGCTGAACCAGAGTCTTCGGCGTTTCTGTGACAACCTCAGCCAAGGTGGCCACCACTGTAGCTGACTGTGTGTAGAATAGATATGAGGCTTTTGATTTGTTTGAGAATAGGTGAGTTTTAGGAGGAGGAGGAGGCGGCTCTCAACGACGAGGTTATCAGTGCCCTTACGAAAATTTATAGGAGTTAATGTCGTTAAAATGTCCAAAAACGAGTGAAATTAAATCTTTCACAATTACACTGACTCTCCCAACCTCACTCGAGGTCACCCCCAAAATCACACCCTCTCATATCCTTTGAGATGTAGTAAAATTGGTCAGATGTTCCGAAACTGTCAATAAAAATTCAAGCATTACAAGAGGAAAGCTAAAATAAATGCACAAGGACTGTGCTGAGCACTCTCTCTCTCTCTCTCTCTCTCTCTCTCTCTCTCTCTCTCTCTCTCTGACGCGTGGCGGCTCGCCAGCGGATGCAAGTCATTTTTCGTGACGCCATTTAGGCGACTTGGGTGTCGGTGATGATAAAACGATGGTGAGAACAACACAACACCCAGTCCCCGCGTGGAGAAAATCTCCGACCATTCCCAGAATCTAACCCGAGCCCCCACGCTGACCTCGCAGCTACCGAGGTGGACATTTAGCTAGCTGATGATTTGCAAAAGAACATGGATGAGTCAGCCACCCTGACGAGACATAAAAAATTCTCCAAAAATTTTAGGGAGCAGTTCGGACTTTTCCTTCAAAAGTCGTACCAAATTGATTTGATTGTCAGTTAAAATAGAGGGCAAATGTTTCGATAAGTTAGCTGCCGACCTATTGTCGGAATATATAACACACAATTGAGGTTTCTCTCGTCAGAGCAAGATGCCAAGTGTCAGAGGGCTGTGTGCTGTGCGAAGAATAGTGATAGGCACCTCATCCCGTCAATGTGGCTTGAAGGAGGTACGTCATGGCCCAGCTAGTGTCTTCACTAGGCGCAGCTTATTGTCTGTCACTGTCAGCCACTCTTCTTCACATCAGGAAACGACTCTGAACCTCAACAGTGAGGTTATAGAATGTAGGAGGATGGCACACTCAACTACCTTAGTATCATGACATGTCGTCTTGGATGATACATCTGCCATTTCGTTTCCATTAAAACCCATGTTCCCTCGTACGTAGCCTGAAGTCGCTTTTCCCATCTGTTATAGGTGGAGAAGGGCGTCTTGGATGTTCTGGGTTACTTTATCTGCTGGGTCAAACTGTTGTAAAGCGTTAAGGGGACTCAGGAGGTCGGAACAGACAAGTAATTTAGTAGTCAGAATGCGTCTCATCTGCTCTCAAGATTACGTACAATTCTGTATCAAACACAGTAAATTATTAAGGTAATCGGATCTTGAGGAGACGATCAAGGAAGACAACAGAGCAGCCAACTGAGTTCCCCTGTTTTTTCCCAACGGTACATATAACTATATAGTTGTGGTTTCCACTTAAAATGTCGTAAAATATGGCATTACAATAAGCTGCAGGAGTTCAGCTTCTGTTGTACCTCACTTCATCTAAAATTACTCTGGGCCTTTGCAGTAACGAGAGTGGCAATGGATTCCAACTTACAACTCCAGGTTTGTGTTTGCACTTTCCCCACACCGAATGACTCCAGCATATACTTCACGCGAATCCCAAATGGTCTTCTTGCTTGTGGACGATTCGAGGAAAGGTGTTCCCTATCGGGACGAGGGACAGTATGGTACGTTGGTGAACTGGGAACAGCGAGGCTCTTACTCATAAACGTTTGACTCACCTCGAGAACTTTCCGCCGGATGGTAAGACACTGTTCCCCAGGCCGAGTTCAGAGACAGGGAGGGGGAGGGTGTGGGGCTGGTCCTGTAAGCACCCTGGCTAGCCAGATGATCTCATGGTGGACAGCGACCGTGATTTTGAGGTGAGAAGATCTCACTATACACTGTGCGTTGTAGTCTAGCAGTGATTTCGCTCTGCTCATATCCAAGACCTGTGGCTAAGGTACTTTAAGATATTAAGTTATTTTTTGGTCCTTGCCTCCAGATGCTTTAGGTGTGGTAAACACGACAGTTTTGAATCATAAATGAGGCGCAAATACATCACCGAGTCTTTAAAATGAAGAACGGTGTCATTCATAAATTGTGCACGTGAAATTAGAAATGATACGAGAATGAGTAAAATCAACACACGCACCCACACATTTATCTGCAGAAAATATAAAACCTGTCTTTGCAGCCCACTCCCTCGCTGGACAGTGTCCCAGAAGGAGAATTACAAACCCCACACTGCAGGGTGCAAGACATAGACACCGACCATGACTCACTACATCTGATCTAGTGTACGTAGAAAATTGTCGTTAGCGAAACTGGACACACCGTGTGAAACGGTTATCTGATTATACAACAAATCGTATATGAAAACCGTGTGTATTGATTCAAGCTGTCCGAGAAGTGTTAGGAGGGCGATGAGAGACGCAGTTACGAGTCAGTACCCTATGGCGGCGTGGTAGGTGTAACTTCACACTGAGTGAACCAGAACTTTACCGACAAAATTTTGGAAGTTGTTCACTGATGGCTTCTGCGCATTATGATGTAAGGGACCTGCGGTCTCCTTATAATGCAAGAAAATTTCTCCACAGCAGTGCAAGTGTCGACGGGTATAAGCTGCAACTCTTATTTAGAAACAAAACAAACTATTTTCGTATGTTATAAAGATGGTTCGGAATGTTGTTATTCGGGGTGATTATAAGATTCAGATATCATTTACTGTCAATATTGCCACAAAATCCCTCTTATTTTTATGCAATTAAAGCTTAAAAAGCATTAAATATTAAGATTTGGTCGCGTGATCGAAAAAGCTTTGTTATTGGCCGACGCTCTGGTAACGTCACAGACTAGGAGTAAGATGAAGCTATAAGCGTGTTACAGGAGTGTTATCGTAGTTACTAGGTTTTTCACTACTTTTCCTGCAAATAACTTAGCTACTTAATGATGGAAAACAAATTTACAACTTTAAAGTAACAATCGAAAGGAATTTTGTGAACGCAACATAGTAGAAACCTTACGAAAATTGATGTGTTTATGCTTTACTCATTTAGAGTGGCGACATGTGCAAGGACGGGCATTCTTTTCCCTTCTCCCAGCAAAATCATCAAACCCGTTAAAAACTAGGCAATTGTGGAACTTCGGCAAATGGGGCCGTATCTTGTATCTAGATTGTCGATTATTCTTGGCAAATCTTAGTGCTGATTTCCGCTATACAAGACACTTACAAGGGAAACTCCCTATCGCACCCCTCTCAGATTTAGTGGTTAGAGGGCTCAGTGGACAGCCCGTCAAAATCCGAACACAGATCAAGCATGAAAACAGGAAGAAGGTGTACTGAACTGTGAGAAAAAAGCAAAATAGAAACAGTGAACGGTCGAAGGACAAGAAGTGTAATGTATAGCAACCTAGACAGGCAACAGCGTTGTGTTTTTTGTCGATGTTCGCTGTGTTAAAATTTGTGTCTGTGTTGTGGTGTAACATCCGTTTGCAATAGCGAAGTGTGGGGACAGGGCCTATAATGACAGTTTAATCTGTACATTTGCTCTGTTAAGCAGTCGAAAGAAAGTGGTTTTCGAATGGGAACCACAAATATTTGATGACAAGTCAACCGAATCCTCCACCAAAAAATGCGTATGGTGTGTCATACAGAGCATTAGTGACAGCACGTGTGTCATATGAGAGGAATCTCTTACCGAAGCACATAATTTGTACACCTGGTGAGTGATATATGCCTCAATATGATCACTCACAAGGAAGTGACGAAAACATTATAATTTGTCACATAAGCTTCAACAAATGAACGCAACAGTCACACAGTTTCTCTTTGCTCTGCCGAAACATACATTTTTAACGCTGCATTCCGTTTTGGAAGTTGTCACTCTTGAATTCCTTTGTTCTAACTTAGTTCACATCCGTTTATATGTTGTTTTCATTTTGTGAGACTTGTATGTGGTACCTAGCCTGCTCTCACTATTCATCACGTTTACTTGTGACGGTAACGTATTCTTACCACATGGAACTGGAAATGCCATGTGGCTAGGGCCTCTCGTCGGGTAGACCGTTCGCCTGGTGTAAGTCTTTCGAGTTGACGCCACTTCGGCGACTTGCGTGTCGATGGGGATGAAATGATGATGATAAGGACAACACCCAGTCCCTGAGCGGAGAAAATCTCCGACCCAGCCGGGAATCGAATCCGGGCCGTTAGGTATGAAAGCAGGTGTTGACAGATGTGAAAATTACCGAACTATCAGTTTAATAAGTCACAGCTGCAAAATACTAACGCGAATACTTTACAGACGAATGGAAAAACTGGTAGAATCCGACCTTGCGGAAGATCAGTTTGGATTCCATAGAAATGTTGGAATACGTGGGGCAATACTGACCTTACGACTTATCTTAGAAGAAAGATTAAGGAACGGCAAACCTACGTTTCTAGCATTTGTAGACTTAGAGAAAGCTTTTGACAGTGTTGACTGGAATACTTTCTTTCAAATTCTAAAGGTTGCAGGGGTAAAATACAGGGAGGGAAAGGCTATTTACAATTTGTACAGAAACCAGATGGCAGTTATGAGTCGAGGGGCATGAAACGGAAGCTGTGGTTGGGAAGGGAGTGAGGCTGGGTTGTAGCCTCTCCTCGATGTTATTCAATCTGTATATTGAGCAAGCAGTAAAGGAAACAAAAGAAAAATTCGGAGTAGGTATTAAAATCCATGGAGAAGAAATAAAAACTTTGAGGTTCGCCGATGACATTGTAATTCTGTCAGAGACAGCAAAGGACTTGGTAGAGCAGTTGAATGGAATGGACAGTGTCTTGAAAGGAGTATATAAGATGAACATCAACAAAAGCAAAACGAGGATAATGGAATGTAGTCGAATTAAGTCGGGTGATGCTGAGGGAATTAGATTAGGAAATGAGACACTTAAAATAGTAAAGAAGGTTTACTATTTAGAAAGAAAAATAACTCATGATGGTCGAAGTAGAGAGGATATAAAATGTAGACTGGCAATGGCAAGGAAAGCGTTTCTGAAGAAGAGAAATTTGTTAACATCGAGTGTAGATTTAAGTGTCAGGAAGTCGTTTCTGAAAGTATTTGTATGGAGTGTAGCCACGTATGGACGTGAAACATGGACGATAAATAGTTTGGACAAGAAGAGAATAGAACCTTTCTAAATGTGGTGCTACAGAAGAATGCTGATGATTAGATGGGTAGATCACATATCTAATGAGGAGGTATTGAATAGAATTGGGGAGAAGAGGAGTTTGTGTCACAACTTGACAAGAAGAAGGGACCGGTTGCCAGGACATGTTCTGTGGCATCAAGGGATCACAAATTTAGCGTTCGAGGGCAGCGTGGGGTGTAAAAATCGTAGAGGGAGACCAAGAGATAAATACACTAAGTAGATTCAGAAGGATGTAGGTTGCAGTAAGTACTGGAAGATGAAGAAGCTTGCACAGGTTGGAGTAGCATGGAGAGCTGCATCAAACCAGTCTCAGGACTGAAGACCACAACAACGATAACATGTTGTCTTTATGTTCAATGTATTCCGTTTTCTCATATGATACCAGTAATCTGATTTTAGCTGCAATTTCGTGAGGTGTTACTATCATTATCTTCACAGCTGTTTTGTCCTTAGAAATTACTGCAATATCGTTATCAAAAGTGAGACATTTCACCTCTGATCTTCCTCTTCCGTGTTATAAATGGATTCCTTCTATGTTTTGCTATTGTAGTCTTTTATGCCACTCTCTCGTGACCTTCTCTAAGCCCAGATTGAAGAGAATCGGTGAGAGCCCATCACCCTGTAGAACACTTGTGTTAATTCTGAAGAGTTCAGCGACTTCTGGAAATTTAACTTTTGAAGTTGTGTCGGTGAATGTCTGTTAGATTAATTGTCTGGTGGTGTTGACGATACGTGCTTCATCCAGTGTTAGGAAAACTGCGTGTCTGTCTACAGAATCGTAAGCTTTTTGAAAGCAATGAATGTAACGACTGTGTTAAGGTTTCGCGTTGTTCTGATGCTGAGGACAATTTTTAAATTAAAAATTTGCTCTTGGCACGATCCATTTTTTTCTGAGCCCCGCTTCTTACTCCCCAAGTGAGTGTTCGTCTTAATCTTCTATCTTATTCAGTAGAGCTTTGGATATAATCATGAGAGCTTTGGATACAATCATGTAGGTGACTGGACGCAGACATACGCCTCAATAATCGTTGGTGTCTGTCCTGTCACACTTCTTATGTAGCCGACTGATTAGGGCTTGCTTCCAGTCATCCGGTATTCTTCCTCTCTCCCGACAATATTTAATAACCTCACAAGTGAATTCAGCTGCCCGCTTTTCTCCTAGTTTCCACATCACACCTAATATCCCGTCTTCACCTGGCCCTCTGTTGTTTTTCAGCTAGCCAATGTATAGCTCAGTTTGATGCAGTGACGGTGGTTCTGAAGGTGCTTGAGAATTAATCGTTGTGTCGGTACCTCGAAGTTTAGAAGATTTTACGTAGTAACTCACAGTTGTCTGTGTTGTTGGCAATCAGTTTCCCTGTTGAATCTTTAAAGTGGACGGCCATGGGCTTGTACCGTGTTATTTCTTCTTTGAAAACTGTGTAGAAGTCTCTAGTTTTTTCTCTCTGAAAGTTGTATCTATTCCCTCTAATTGTTTTTTTGCCATATTTCCATGTCTTTGTTCGAATAATTTTTCAGCCTATTTTCTGGTCTCAGTGAATGTGTTTCAGTCTCTTTCCTTTTTGCAGGATTTCCATTTTTCCCAAGCTGTTAGTCTATGCTCTATCGTATCGTGGTTGTTCTAGTACTTTCACCGTTTCTAGCATTGCTTCTCTGATTTCGTCCCAATTTCCCACCTTCTTTGTGTGAAGCTTTTTAACGAATTCGTTCCTGTTGCCTGACAGAAATTTTGTGCCAATTCTGTGGAATTTTTAATTTTGGGGTTTGTTTTTTTAGGTTGAAGTTTTGCTTTGATTTCTGTTAAAAAGTGGTCCGAGTCTGTGTCTAGACCTTTTCTAATTCGTAAGTTCATGATTTGTCTATGGGTTTGTTTGGTTATTGCCACATGATCCAGTTGATATGAGCCTAAATGTGTATTAGGAGAAGACCAGGTCTTCTTTCTCCTTGGTAATTTTGTGAGAAGGCTTGACATTAATTTGAAGTCAAATTGTTTGCAGAAGTTGATGAGCCTTTCCCATTCTTCTCGGTGCGTTTGTGCGCAGGAAAATATCCTGCTATTGCCTTGTGTTTCTTTTCTCTGCCGATCCGTGCACTTACGTCTCCTACGAGTAGTCTTACGTGGTACTTTGGTTTTTTTGATGATGGTATAGCCCTTGTTTGCTGACCTAAACGAGAGAAGTGATATTCGCTCCGGTGGGGACGCAAAATTTGCTATGGACTCTGTTTGACCATGAAATCTGTTCCAAGTATAGTGACTTTCTGCTGCTTCTTTATGGCCGGTCTTCGTTCATAGATTCTGTAGCCTTCTGATTAAAACGTGTTCTCATCACGGTATCTGGTTCCCTGATGGCTAGTACGAGTATGTTGTGTCTGTTTAACACATCCGTCAGTTGTTTCAGTTTCCCATTCTTTTAATGTTTTTTCTTAGGCTGTATGCGAGAAGTTCTAGGAAGCTCTGATTCTTCCTTACTTGATGTTCTAGGCTCTCCATAATCCGATGGCCTAGTTAAATGGCTGTTCGCAGTAATGAAGGATTGTTTACCTCCTAGAGTACTTTTCTGTTCAGTGTTTACCTTCACGTCTTGGTTGAAAGTAAATTAGAGAGGCATGAGAGCCCCATCGTGAGATGTTTCTGTGATCAAATCTCCAGAAGGATCTTAACAGGCCGTCCAATATCGAAACAGACACCTTTAGTAGCCTGTCGCTTTGATAACAGACGGTACTGATTTTTGCAGCCACAATCAACATGTAGAGAGACGCTGATCACATAGCCGCTTATTGCATGTCAGACGCTACGTCGATTTGTGTTCTGCTTGGTGGGCTATCTGCCAGACTGAGGTCCTTCCTCACCGCCTTTACTACCGCTGAGGTATCATCGTCAGGAGAAAATGACTCGTCTGCTTTCTTTACCGAAATTAATATATTTATTCGACTCAGAAGCTATCGATCTTCTTCACCTCAAGTCCCACGTTGCTGACTAATTGGCTTCCTCTCTCCTTGTACCAAGTGACCAGATATTAGAAAGGAGACTATCCCACTTTGGTCGTCTGAGCACTGACCGAAATTCGTATAACCTCAACGTGCCAAAATCATTATCTCATCATACTACCAGACAAAAAAATAAACAAAAATCTACCGAAGATAGCGCAGAAAGGGCTGAAACATGTTAGGGCAAAGCAAAAATAAGTAAACGGTGTAAACAGGTAATTTACCTCTCTTCAGTCTCTCAATTTCATTCATTTGACTGACACGGTGAGCGAAGAATCTGCCACAGCATTTGTTAGCAGCTTTGCCATACGCAAAGAGGTCTCTGGCATTTATGTTCTTTTTAATTTCTGAGTCGTTATATTTCATGTAAAATCAGAAGTTCTGTTTTCAATATGTGGAATAGTTTTTGAAGGAAGGAAGGTAAGTGTTTAACGTCCCATCGACATCTAAGTCATTAGAGACGGAAATGGGATTTGAGATACCATAATTATACTTCATAGATCGCAGTGACAGTCGTTCAAATTAAAGGAGCAACAACAGTTTAAAAGAAGCTAAGTGTGAGTAAGACTTTGGAAAAATAAACATGAGAGGGGGAAAGGAAGGTTTAATGTCCCTTCGGCATCAGTGCCATTAGAAATGGGACAATAGCTGTGAGTGGTTAAGAATGGGAAAAGGTAATCTACCAGGTTCTCGTTCAAGAAGCCATACTGGAGTTAGCTTCACGCAATTTAATTAAACTATGGAATTAGAAAATGGTATCTCCAATGTACGAGTCCACTGTCTTACTGAATGCGCCGCATCTCGCGCCAGGCACAAGAGGACGGTAGAGAGGAGAGCATCATTGTGGCACCCTCTAATCAGAACGCACCAGCCCTGTACAAGTAGAGCGCTTCATGCGATGCCTCATCATTCAGAACACGATAGCATCGTGAGCACGATGTACAGTTGAATATTGTTAGAGCATTTGTTACTAGTTGCAACCATTCTTCTTCAGCTGCTTCTGCAATTATGTTTGTCGTGTATATAGGAAAAAAAAATATTTTCTTCTCTTGCGTCAGAATGTGCGTTATGCTTTCAATCAAACTTGTTTCGCTTATTCATATTAGGCATCATCAGTGGTCTAAAAAGTATGAGATAATAGAACTTCCTGGCAGATTAAAACTGTATGCCCGACCGAGACTCGAACTCGGGACCTTTGCCTTTCGCGGGCAAGTGCTCTACCATCTGAGCTACCGAAGCACTGAATAGTTTAACATACAAATGTTGTCGTGAGACATGTAGTGTTTTGTGGCAGCACAATTAAATTATTATACTATTTACAATTATAGTACTGCGATTTTACACTTACTTTTAAGTTTCCTGTAGCTTTCTTGTACCCGTTCTCTCTTGGGTGGACTCGAGGTCTAAGTAGCACAATATTAGTTTCCAATTGATTTGACAAAACATGAATAGTCCAAAAATTTCACAGGTTAATACAAAAAATGAAAAATATATGAAAAATAAACTGAAAACATAATACACCCACTCACACGTACTACACTTAGAGTACCCGAACGACATCATCACCCTCTCATCCTAATCCCACTCCAATATCCCACTGCACTGATACCATCTACAGCTCACATGATTCCTCAGATAACCCTGCATCAAGGCCATGTGCACTGTACAGTAAGCATAATAATGGCCAGTAAAATGTCGAAATGTGAAGTACAATAAAATGTAAACTTATGTTGTGTTCACCTAGCGCCTATACAAGAGCCAATGGGCCAGTTTTTGTAGTAACTAACACTTGGCAATATTTCCTCTGATATTTTTGCGAACAGCATAACGATCTTCAGTTTTTAATGTCTACATGCCTCCAAATAAAGTGTTTGGTAGATAGATCCAAATGAAACTCTTGAAAATTGTAGGGTTGTGATTGATGCACTAAATGAATAGGACACATAAAAGTAAGGGACAATAAGGAATAATATAAATATAAATCGTGACTTAACCTAAACGGGCTGCTACGAAACACTACATGTATCATAAGAATATAGGCACAGTTAAACATTTATCTTTTATTTTATAGTCCATTGATGACGCCTAATATGAATGGGTGAATTGCGTTTGGTTGCAAACAAATAAACACATGGCTCTGAGCACTATGGGACTCAACTGATGTGGTCATCAGTCCCCTAGAACTTAGAACTACTTAAACCTAACTAACCTAAGGACATCACACACATCCATGCCCGAACAAATAAACATTCAGCTGCAAACGACAGATAATATACTGACGGAAAAATAACAACACAAAAAATAATTAATGGAAAGTAATGATATTTCGGGAATACATTTGTCCAAGTACCATATTTAGGTGCTTATTATTGCTAGATCACAGGTTAATATAAGCGTGAGATAAGCCGTTGCAAACTTGAAAAGCTGTCACATTAATAACCGGTGTAACTGCCAGGATGTTTAACGCAAGCATTCAAACGTGCGTACTTTGTGTTCTACAGCTGCCGGATGTCAGTTTGTGGGATTGGGTTCCATGCCTGTTGCACTTGGTCGGACAATACGGGGACGGTTAGCGCTGTTTGTGAATGAAGATGTGGTCTGCTGATATCCCATATGTGCTCGATTGGAGACCGATCTGGTGGTCGCGCAGGCCAAGGCAACATGTCAACACACTACAGAGCATGTCTGGTTACAAAGGCGGTATGTGAGAGAACGCTATCCTGTTGGAAAACACCCTCTATAACGCACAGCAGGTCGAGCACCAGTGTGACGTCCAAATTTGCTGTCAGTTTCCGTGGGATAAACACGACAGTTCTTCTGCTGTAATGCGAAATCGCACCCCAGACCATAACATCAGGCGTAGTTCCAGTGTGTGTAGGCTGCAGACAGATTGGTTGCAGGCGCTCACCTGGGCTCGTCCTGACCAACATCCACCCATCACTGGCACTGAAGCAGAAACGGTTTTCATCACAAAACACAGCGGACCTCCACTCCGCCCTCCAGTGAGCGCTCACTTGCCACTACTAGAGTCGCAGATGGCGGTGGTTTCGTGTCACTGGAATGCAGGCTACAGAGCGTCTGGCTCGGAGCTGTTCTTCAAATAACCGATTTGTAACAGTTCGCTGTGTCACTGTGGTGCCAAGTGATGCACGAGTTTCTGCTGAAGATGCAGTACGATGCGCTACAGACATAGGCCGAACGCGACGGTCTTCACTCCAGGTAGTGCTACGAGGCCGTCCGGAGCCAGGTCTTCTGGCTACCGTACCTTCCCATGATCTCCGCTGCCAGCAATCATGCGCTGTGGCTTTATTCCTGCCAAGTCTTCGTGCATTCGTGCAGTGTCGCAGAAGGAACATCCAGCTTCTCGTAGCCCTATTACACGACCTCGTTCAAACGCAGTGAGATGTTCATGATGGCGTCTTTGTCGCCTTAAAGAAATTCTTGACTCACATCGACCCACCACGTCCAGTCTGAAAGGTACGTCACGCTCACGACCGTAACAGCGTTTAATTAAAGCAAACCTGATTTGCATCCTCATAGTGGCGTTACCAGCGCCGCGCTTTTGCGAATGTCGCAAAATTTGAATAGACATCATCTTGTAGGAATACGCTTACCAACTTTCGTTTTTGACGCATAAATCCTTCTTGGTGTTGCGATTTTTTTTTTTCGTTTCTGTTTTGTTGTGAGACATGTAGTGTCGTGTGGTAGCACAGTTAAATTATCTTACTGTTTACAATTATAGAAATGTGATTTATTATTTTTATGTTTTCTATTGTTTTCTTATGCCCATTGGTTCTTGTGTAAGCTCTAGGTCTAGATGAACACAATATAAGCTTCCAGTTGATCCGATATAGACAAAAATTTTCCAGCAATTTCACAGGCTACCATAAAAAATTAAAAATAAAAAAATAATTGAACACATAATACACGTATTCGTATGTAATACACGTAGAGTACCCCAATTATAACATCACCCACTCACCCTAATCCCACCCCACCATCCCAGTGCATTGATACCCTCTACAGTTCCCACGATGCCGCTGTTAACTGTGAGTCAAGGTCATGTGCGTTGTACAGCAAGCAACATTATGTCGAATAAAATGCCCAAATGTGAAGTGCAATCATCTGTAAACTTATGTTGTGTTTTCCTAGTGCCTATAAAAGAGCCAGTGGGCCAGTTTTTGTAGTAACTAACACTTGGCAATATTCCCAACTTACTTGTGCGAACAACATCGCATCTTCAGTTTTTAATGTCTGCATGCCTACAAATAAAGTGTTTGGTAAACAGTTCCAAATGAAGTTGTTGAAAATTTCAGGGCTGTGATTGATACACTAAATGAATAGGACACAAAAGCAAGGGACAGTAAGCAATAATATAAATGTAACTAGTGGGTTAACCTAAACGTGCGCCGGCCGCTGTCTCCGAGCGGTTCTAGGCGCTTCAGTCCGGAATCGCGCTGCTGCTATGGTCGCAGGTTCGAATGCTGCCTCGGGCACGGATGTAAGTGATGTCCTTAGGTTGGTTAGGTTTAAGTAGTTCTGAGCCTAGGGGACTAATGACCTCAGATGTTAAGTCCCATAGTGCTTAGAGCCATTTCAACCTAAACTTGCTGCTAGGAAACACTATATGTATCATAAGAATTTATGCACACTTAAACAGTTATCTTCTATTTTATAGTCCATTGATGATGCCTAATGCGAATAGGTGAATCGCATTTGGTTGAAAACAAAATAAACATTCAGTTGCAAACGACAGGTGACACTTATTCTTATCTACATGATAAATATAATTGTCAGAGGCTGTGCTGGGAGTTGGATAACAAATCAGGGGCAGTCAATGTTTCAATTCTTTCGTTAGCAAGTTGTGCGACTGGAAGTCTGCGGTAGCATTCTCGCTTCCCGCGCCCGGGTTCCCGGGTTCGATTCCCGGCGGGGTCAGGGATTTTCTCTGCCTCGTGATGGCTGTGTGTTGTGTGTTGTCCTTAGGTTAGTTAGGTTTAAGTAGTTCTAAGTTCTAGGGGACTGATGACCATAGATGTTAAGTCCCATAGTGCTCAGATCCATTTGAACCATTTGAATTGGAAGTCTGCTTGCGTCTTATTTGAAAGGCTGAAGGAAAATTAGGGTTAAGGCATCGCCCTCGTCTATTGTTGCGCAACTAATAACAACTTACTGTCTTTGCTGTCGTAATGTGTATAGAAATATTTCAGTTGTACTGCTAAACTTGTGCTTTAGAGGAATTTGTAATTGTCTAAAATGAGACGATTTTGTTACAGGCGCGGCCTATCGTGAAGGCGATACAGGTCCATCGACAGTACAGGGATGATGAAGGTGAGCCCGGCCTACATATTCACAGCAAGCATGAATGATAATCTTCTTATCTAAGGGAGCTGCGCAAGCGATATAGAAGCAAACAACGCAATCTCATTATTTTGACTTTGTTTCTGCCATGAACAGTAAAGAATTACATTTAGTACTCCGACAACTTTTTCTGAAGGCGTTTACTGCAACGATGTTCTTGAATAAAATCGATTTGGGTATTAGACTGCGTCATTATAAAACACTGAAACAATTGTACCACCCAAGTTTCGACCGTCAGTCAGTTGCCTAGAAGAGAACCGCTGCGCCGACGGTCGAAACATCAGCGATACAATTGTTTTAGTGTTTTGTAATGACACGGTCTAACAACAAAAATTATTTTACTCAAATAGACACTGGATGTGGAAGCCTTCGAACTATATAATGAGCTAATTGATAACGTATATGTACCATTTATCGGGAGCTTGAATTAATCCTCGCTGTTGACGAAGAGCGGCAATAGCTGTACCAGTGCAGCATAGCGGACAGCTACACGAGAACAGTTTAACAGTAGAAACATTAGGCTTTCAGATCTGAACGTGAAGTTTGAGCTGGCTGAAGAGAACATACCTGTTTAGGTGCTTCAACATGTTGGGTTTTGTATCTACAAAACAACATCTGCTCGAAGTGTTATTCTTTTGCTTTCATCTTCAGAAGCCGGCCGCGGTGGTCTAGCGGTTCAGGCGCTCAGTCCGGAACCGCGGGACTGCTACGGTCGCAGGTTCGAATCCTGCCTCGGGCATGGATGTTTGTGATGTCCTTAGGTTAGTTAGGTTTAAGTAGTTCTAAGTTCTAGAGGACTGATGACCACAGATGTTAAGTCCCATAGTGCTCAGAGCCATTTGAACCATTTGAACCATCTTCAGAAATCAATTGCGGAAAGTCATCGTTTTCTAGTCGAAACGGGTGGAGATCATACTCTGTCGAAACGCGCAGAGGTTGGTTTCGATGATACAAAAACAACAATTTTGAGGTGAGTGATACAATGAGTCCTGGCCGGTGTTGTGTATCATGAGCTGCTGTAGCCGTGTCAAACAGGGAATGATGATCGCTGCGAAGCACAATCACTCAATTTGAATCGCATGCCTGAAGAAAAACGCCCGAAATATGGTCATTGATATGGCGGAGGCATTCTGCTTCATGAGAGTGCAAAACAACATGTTGCAAAACGAGTGAAGGGAACCTTGAACGGAATTCAATGGGATGATGAGATATCTTACCCCTCACACCATATTCACCAGTCATCCCCCCTTCCGATTACCATTTGTTTCGGTCCATGCAGCATGTCCTTTCCGAATACCACGTCAGATCTTTTAACGATCGCAAAGACTGGCTCCATGAGTGGATCACCTCAAACGAACCTGCATTTTTTTTGTCGCCGAGTCTATTAGTCACCCGAAAAATTGGGAAAGTTTGTAGCTGCCGAAGGACACTACTTTCCGTAAATTGTCTTATTAACCGCGCGACTGCTACGGTCGCAAGTTCGAATCCTGCCTCGGGCATGGATGTGTGTGATGTCCTTAGGTTAGTTAGGTTTAAGTAGTTCTAAGTTCTAGGGGACTGATGACCACAGATGTTAAGTCCCATAGTGCTCAGAGCCATTTGAACCAAATTTATTATTCTATTAAAATAAACAGCTGTCCAACAAACAGCGAGAATTAATTCAAGTACACAATGCGTCTACTTGTGGAAGCAACCTTATGATGTGTGATAGAGGGTACTTCCAATTGCACTAGCATATCTCTTTTTTTTCCACTCGCAGATGGTAGTGGCGTAGAGCGACTGTCGACAAGACTTAGACTTGGTATACGTGTGAGAGTTTTTCGCTCTCAGAGAGCTTTAGGTTTTGCGAGTAATACGTGCCGTGTGAACAGTGCCAGGAGTCAGCTCACTGGCAGTGTCCGAGAATGGGACAAGATATCAATATTCGCGCTCTGCGAGTTAAGGCACCCTCCATCTCTCGTGAACTACTCGCCGTAGCTCTAAGACAAGAAAAACTATAGTCCAGGTAGTGGACTCAGGGCGAAGTTATACAAAGAAATACAGGAGTAACGGGTTGTACAGTTACTGGACTATAGGAACCAAGATAAGATGCAAAGTTTGTCGCGTGAAATGGCTACATTTTTTACCACCTCCACAGAAGAAAATTTTCCGGAAATTTTATAATTTAAGAAGTCAGGTAAAGTAGTTTTATAACATAGATTAAATATCATAGAGGCACAAGTTAAGTTATCCTTGGAAGTAATCGTTTTGGAACTGAAAATTGCCAATTAACTTCAACTAATACAGCTGTAGTCATAATTTACTATGGCGTGGTGTTTCCTGATTATATTATTATACACACACCAAAAAAGTTTTGCATAATTGCGATTCCCAGACTCCTAAAGATAGACATAGACTGTGGATATTGTATAACAAACACAGTCCCTTTGACTGTTCAGAGATGTCACTAAACGACCCCAAATATCTAAACAACCATGCATGAGCAGCGCCTATTAGACGGAGGGGATCCGACAGCCGATCAGTTCCAGTCGTTCTACCAGGAAGGAGGTACACGGCTCGTGTTGCCTGTAGTTCAACGATGCCCAGACGGTCGATACCGCAGTTCGATCGTGTCCGCATTGTTACTTTGTGTCTGGAAGGGGTCTCAACAAGGGAAGTGTCCAGACTTCTCAGAGTGAACCAAAGCGATGTTGTTCGGACATGGAGGAGATACAAAGAGACAGGAACTGTCAATGACATGTCTCGCTCAGGGCTCCCAAGGGCTAAGGCTGTAGTGGATGACCGCTACCTACGGAGTATGGCTCGAAGGAACCCTGACAGCAACACTACTGTGTTGAATAATGATTTTCGTGCAGCCACAGGACATCGTGTTAAGACGCAAATTGTGCGCAATAGGCTGCATGATGCGCAATTTCACTCCCGACGTCCATGGTGAGGTACATCTTCACAACCACAACATCATGCAGCGCGGTACAGTTGGGCCCAACAACATGCCGAATGGACCTCTCGGGATTGCCATCACGTTCTCTTCACCTATGAGTGTCGTATATGCTTCAACCAGACAATCATCGGAGACGTGTTTGGAGGCAACCCTGTTAGGCCGAGCCGGCCGCGGTGGTCTAGCGGTTCTAGGCGCTCAGTCCGGAACCACGCGACCGATACGGTCGCAGGTTCGAATCCTGCCTCGGCCATGGATGTGTGTGATGTCCTTGGGTTAGTTAGGTTTAAGTAGCTCTAAGTTCTAGGGGACTTATGACCACAGATGTTGAGTCCCATAGTGCTCTGAGCCATTTGAACAATTTTGAACCGGTTAGGCCGAACGCCTTAGACACACTGCCCAGCGAGAGGAGCAAGGTGGAGGTTCCCAGCTGTTTTGGGGTGGCATTACGTGGGGCCGACGTAGGCCGTTCGTGGTCATGGAGGGCGCCGTAACGGCTGTACGATACGTGCGTGAATACCATCCTCCGACCGATAGTGCAACCATATCGGCAGCATATTGGCGAGGCATTCGTCTTCATGGACGACAATTCGCGCCCTCATCGTGTACATCTTCCTTCGGGATAACGACATCGCTCGGCTAGACTGGCGAGCATGTTCTCCAGACATGAACCCTATCGGACATACCTGGGATAATTGGAAAGGACTGTTTATGGACGATGTGACCCACCAACCACTCTGAGGGATCTACGCCGAATCGCCGCTGAGGATTTGGACAATCTGGACCAACAGTGTCTGGATGGACTTGTGGATAGTGTGCCACGATGAATACGGGCATTCATCAATGCAAGAGGACGTGCTACTAGTGTTTACAGCAATCTGGACCACCATCTCTGAAAGTCTCGCTGTATGGTGGTACAACATGCAATGTGTGGGCCTTGTGAGCAATAAAAAGGGCGGAAATGATGTTTATGTTGATCTCTATTGCAATTTTCTGTACAGATTCCGGAACTCTCGGGACCGAGGTGATGCAAAACTTTTTTTGATGTGTATCTTAATTATGTAGGGTGTTGAAGAACAGACCTTCAGAATTTGCGAGTGCTCCCTTAAGGCAATACAAGTAAAAGCTTTCAAATAAATGTATGTTCGGAAATGCTTCTTGTCTGATGTAATGTTATTTCATCGTAATACCTACTACAAAAAAAAAGCTAATCAACTGTTCTATCCAAAGTTTAGAGATTTTCGATTTCAAAATGAGTTCAACAATATTGATGATGTATCAAATTACCAGGAATAACTTCTCGTCTTGCTTTTTAATCATATTAGTTTCCCACGAACTGAAAAATCTATAAATACATGAACCAGTCTCTTATTTTTACATACTTAGCACTGCGCGCTTAGATAACTTATTCTGATCTTCAAGTGTATTTGTTTATATAAATATTATGTGGTTTTTGGATTCGATTTTCAGCCTGTCTTGCTCCTTAGTTGTGTTTTTGGATTTATAGTAGGATCGGAAAATCGGACAGATGAATCTTGGGATGTTAAAAATAGTATTTTTTTCCGCTTACAAGAACTATGCCTCCTCCAGTACACGGAATATCGCACACATTCAATTAATTACTTTCACTGTTTGTTTTTGTAATCAAACCATGTCAAAGAGATATTAAGACAGTATTGTTTCACAACGAGTTTGTATACCTTCGGAAGTGTCAGATTTTCTGAGGATTACATTATATACGAAAAGTTGTCAATAAAAAAAAATTATTTTATCAGTATTGACTGTCGAATTACCGATTGTATTTCTGTTTTCCTGTAGATGTTAAATAAAGTCGTGGGATAATGTACATATTAATAAAAATTACTACAGTAATCATATGCGGGAGGAACTTCTGAAAAAATTAACTGATTCGTTATCTAATTTGTCACAGAATATATTATCTCCTTGCTGTTTGATATATACAAAAATTTCCACCTCGTCCGTTAAGTTAGTTTTATGTGATTTTTTGAAGTGGTGGAGTATCTTAAGCCGGCCGTTGTGGCTGAGCGGTTCTAGGCGCTTCAGTCTGGAACCGCGCGACCGCTACGGTCGCAGGTTAGGTTCGAATCCTGCCTCGGGCATGGATGTGTGTGATGTCCTTAGGTTAGTTAGGTTTAAATAGTTCTAAGTTCTAGGGGCACAATATCAAAATGTACAGAGAAAAGATAGGTTCCAGCAACACATTCCCCCCTACATCACGTCACCCAGATGTGCACAGGAAAGCTGCATACAAAAAGTGATGATACACAGAGCAACTAAAATCCCAGTGAATGAAGAAGACAGACAGGAAGAATTAGACATCATTAAGGAAATTAAACAAATTGCAGTGGCTAATGACTTCCCCAGCTCAGTGACAGACAAAAAGCAAAAACAAGTAACAAAAAGGAAAGAAATTCCTGGCTCTTTAGAAGGAACCAATAGTACAACCAAAGATATGGCCAGCATACATTAAATGGGTAACATTTATCAAGAAATAGCAAACTTACTCGGGTCACATAGTGAAAGCTACTTTCTCCACAAGAAACGAACCTCAACAGAAATTAGTCCAGACCTTAAATAATAAAAAAAAGATAAATTCTCATACTCAGGGATATACGAAATCGCATGTAGAACTTGCTAAAGTTAGTACATGGAGCAAACGCGCAGGAACTTTGAAATTAGATGCAGTGAAGATAGCAACATTTCCACACACTACCAACTTAAAAAATCAGCAATAGCAACGTACACAAAAACACTATACTCTGAATCAAAAAGAGAGAAAAAGACCTTAAGATACTCCACCATCTCCGTAAATCACATACTGTGTGTTTAATGGAGGAGCTGGAAATTTTTGTACACTAAAAAAAAGCAAAGAGAAGAAATTATCATTGACAAACAAGATAGCGAATCTGTTCATTTTTCATACATTTCTCCTACATATGATAACTGTAGTAATTTCCAAAAATAGGCCTATAAGGGGCGACCGGAAAGTTTCCGTTCAAAGGCCATATTGTCGAGAATCGGTATGCCAATCAGACAAGATGGCCTCGAGGAATGAGGCAATCGTCCCAGCGACGCACGACGTTGATGATACCCGTTTGGTAAAACATCGTGTGCTATTGCTTCAAGAAGTCCGTAACTGCCTGCTGGACATCCTCGTCTGACAGGAATCGTCGAACAGTCGAGGACATTTTTAAGGTACTGAAGGCGCGATAATCGCATGGAACGAGATCAGAGGTATAGGTCGGCTGCTCTTGTACCTCTCACTTGAGTTGGCGTAACTTCTGCGTTACGACATTTGCGATACAGGGACGTGCATCTTCGTGAAGCAACAGTTCCCTTGTCGCAGCTGTCCTGGACGTTTCATTTTAACGGCACACATTCTTCATTCTCCGATGAATATCTGTCGGTGTTTGTCTTTCGGCAGGCAAGAAAAGAATAACACCTCGTTGGTCCTGTTTTGACGCATTTGGTAACAATGTTGTCTTAGTTCACGTTTCCTCATTTATCACATCCACGTCAGAAAGACAGGAATGCCTCAGTAATTACTTGCCTACATGTCGGTACTTATATACTCGCATCGGAGGCGCCCTACGATACATATAAGCTGCAGCAACGCCCTCATAAGGAAAATTTTTGATCGCCCCTTATATGTACATTAATCGATAGACTTTACCTAACATCTACAACAAAATAGAAACATAATCGATAATTCAATAGTCAAATTTTATAATTGCAACTTTATGTAAATAATCTAATCCTCAGAAAATATAGCACCTCTGATATACAAACTCTTCGTGAAGCCATACTGTCTTCCTATCTGTGTAGCATTTTTTGATTACAAAACAAAGACTGTAAGTGATGATTTGCATGTGTGTGATGTTCTGTGTAATGGAGGAGGAAACAAGAATGCTGTCTCTAACATTAGCATATAAAGAACAATCCAAGAATCATTTGTCCGATTTTCCAATTGCAGTATAGCCTCAAGACAACTACTGTGCTAGAGAGGCAGAAAATCACTCATGCAAACATCACAGACGTTATATATGTAAGCAAATGCACTTGAAAATGAGAGTAAATTCTCGAAACTCGTTGTACTATGCACGGAAAATAAGTAAGTCATGCCGTTTATCAGTATTTAAATCATGGATTACACAGTTGCAGGCTTTCCAAAAGCATCAGTTATCGTGAACGAAATTAAGAACTTATGAAATTTTTACTGGATGGTAAATAAACCAAAAATGAAAAACATCTTAATATGTATTTAAAGTAATTAATTTAGAGTTGATACTATTTATTTTACACAGACGGTCTCGTCTCAGCGATAAAATTTTGTTTCGTTTGATATATTGTGAGAGATATCACTACGATAATATCCATTTTTGTGAGATACTGAGTTCAAAGACTACGACTAAAGAAAATCGCTCCACTTTGCTGATGGCAAAAAAGTGTTAAAATTGCAACTGCAGCCCGACGCCCTTCCATCGCAACCTCTTCCTTAACGCACAGAACCCTGCTACTTGTAAACGCATCCAACATTTGTTCCAGTAAGACTCTCAGTCACTTAAACCAAATACTCACAAGCAGCAACTATCAGCGAAAATTTAATCCTAGTGTAAACAATTCTGTGAGTACTACGTGAGAGTTCTGTCTGAGCGTATCAAATTGTCTCAAAACAAAATAATGTCGCGTGCATCCGAGCCCTTAGTATGCGCTCTAATTTCTCTGATTTTTTGCGTCATTAACCGTCCTGCAGCAAATTTTGTTAAACGGTCCTTATTTTTTCAGAATCACTGTATTTTATCACTTTAGGAAGTTACAGTGTACATGGCCTAGTAAATAAGTGCAGATGTGTGTTTCCTTTGTTCATTGATCTATTCTGTAAAATTTCCTGCAGGAATCGGTCGACTAAAGCGGAGCACGTGCCATACATATTAAGACAATTTTATCGCATAATACAATTCCATTCCTTGTTAATGGGCTAAGAAGCTGAACGCCAATTCTGTCGTTTGGATTACAAAGATCGCAAATTATTTGTGTTTGTCATTATAATTTCTCTGCAGTTAAATGGAAAGCTTAAAACTATGTTCGGTCGGAGATTATAGCCGTTTAGAATTCCTAATTTATTTACAGTCTATGACAGTATTCGCAATTTGTCTTCGCTATCAGAAACTGTCAAGCGCATTGCATCAGCTACAAAAAAAAAAAAAAAAAAAAAAAAAAAAACACCAATATTGAGTACATACTGCAATAACACCCGTTTTAAACAAATAATAAATCTGTTCATACGTATAGACACCGTGATCTTGATTATATGCAGTGCACAAGTTTTATGATATGCATATAAAATATAATTCGCCAGGGCCTTGGCTTCAGTATACTTGTTTTTTATTTTCCACTATTCTAAACAATTGCATACAATATGCGAATTTACACTTTCTCGGCGAATATCGATGGTAAAGTTTTTCTCGGATTATCAGCCAAGTCAAGGTATCATTCTGTGGCAACGTTTCAACATGTTTCCTCTTGTCATCTTCAGACGAAGTGTCGGGTTCATGTCCTTTTGGGTTCTTTACATCCGCTGGACGGCAGACGGCAGGCTCGTCTGCGTCGGCAGCGCCAACCACGCGCCTCTCGAAGGGATGTCGCGTAGAGTGCTGCAACGCTCAATGTATGACAGGTCACGGCTCGCCTGTTGACGAGGGAACCGATCCGCTCTTGTCCGGCCCCATACGACTCGGCTCGGTCACGCACTCGCCCCATGGCTGTTGTCCGGATTCCGGACACGCGGATAACCGAGCATGACCGGTCATCGCTGACGTCTCACATCGCCTCGTCCCGCAAATCCAACGCCCCTCCCTCTCTCTCTCTCTCTCTCTCTCTCTCTCTCTCCCTCTCCCTCTCTCTCCCTCTCTCTCTGTCACACACACACACACACACACAATGTATTTATTTATTTATTTCTGTCTCTCTCTCTCTTTTAATACAGAAGTAACGTTTTCAAGAACGGGTACATGACACAGCTAAATTCATAAAGCAGTACAATCGCGGAGAGAAGACAAGTCTCATTTTCAAACAACAGAAGATATATTTTCCCTTTCATTAATAGGAAACATTAAATAAATGCTGTCCCTGCAATCTAGAAGACAACCATTTTCATAAAGAAAGCATACAAAGAACATTAAACATTTACACACGTAACTTGTCATACTTTTCACTTGTTTGCAACGGAAACAAAATTATAGTTATTGTTGATCAGTAGTAAATCACTAACGCGTTCCGGACTTAATTGGTTGCGGCGATTTGTTAGTAACATGCCGGCTTTACTAAAGCATCTTTCAGTAGCTGCGCTTGTTGCTGGGATACGTAAAATACGTCTAGCAACTGCAGCCAGGCCTGGCAGATCTGTTTCATGTCTGCTCCACCACTATCAGATGTTATCATCATCTCCGGGGTGCATTAAAATGTAGTGATCTACTTCATCTGATGCCTATGATCTGTTGTTCCTCTTTTCCTTGAAACGATCTCTCTTTGTGGGTGGTGAGGACACAGTACTTGAAGAATTTATGATAATACGTAAAAGAGACAAGTAATACAGAACTGATGTGAAAATCATCGAAACGTTCCCGTAAAAACGAAGTGTTTTACATTAATGAAATATTATACGAATTATAACATACGAGTTTCTCTGTAATACACTATCCACTAACTATGCAAAAACGATTATGTTAATCATTGCATGTTGTACCTGCGTAAGTAGCTCACATTTGTAACACATTGCTAATAATTTCCTGCTTTTCATTTATTTCAAGCTTATTAAGATCACGGAAAGACGGCCAAAGAAACGTAGCAATTTTATGTGTGGAAGCGATCACAATACTCTCACAAACGAAAGTCAAGGCTCGATTTTTAATCCTTTGTACCTCCTGTTAAAAAATACATATCTGTTATTACACATCAGTTACGCTACTTAATTATAAATCTATCCCGTGTCATAATGAAACAGTGCTTTCAACTGCAGTAATTACTCACCTGAAAATCAGTGTCATTGACACTGCAAATTTGTTGCAGTTTGTGAAACCAAAGAAGAACTAAATCGATTGTCGGTTCTTTTTCGCCTTCTAATTCATCTGTGGCCTCTTTAAATGGTCTCAGAAAATGCACAGTTTTTCCTGAAAGCTCATTATCATATCCTTGCAATCTGTAAGCGGAGTCCTTTTCCGTCAGTAAAGCAGCAACCTCGTTATACTGAGTGTGTAAGGATTCCAGCATAGTGTACAAGCTGTTCCAGCGTAGGCAGACCTCTTGTTTCAATGATGATTTCAACGACGCGCAGAGGCCACTTTTCTTAATGTACCTTAAAATGCATTTTGCTGTATTTATTGTCGATGCTATGATCGGGGCATGATTTAACAAGAAGTTATCTTCATCGAAAGTATGGCTAAGTTCTGTGTTTATACAATGAGGAGCACAAGGAATCCTTTTATGATTTTCCAAAGCCTTTATTACATTGGCACCCTGGTAGGACACAGAAACAAAACTGTTCAACATGTCAGACGAAATGTCAGAGTCAGCCATCCTCTCTTCATTTTCTTTCATAATATTTACTCCCGTCTTCTTAACGTCCGGGAATTTTGTTGTGAATAAAACATTGTCCACAAGAGATCAATCTGTGTTAATGTAATGTGTTGTAAGCGTCAAATAGTGCACCTGATTATGCGAATCAGTCCACATATCAACTGTCGTTGCACATGTTTTATTTATAACTTCCGCAATACCAGAAGGCAGTATGCTGTTTACTACTGCATCACTTCGTTCTTTGACATGTGTGCTTATAGCAGAAGGATGTGGTATGACACTTGCTACGTTAAATTCTGTAATACTATTTTTTATTACTGCCGGTCTCCCTGAAGGAGCTGTATCATTGTGAGGTTCCTTGCAACTGTGTTTCTTTAAATGAGTGGTTGCCGACTGGAAACACAATAATGAGAAGCAGTTCATGCGCGATACGTACCCAGTAGACACACTGTTTTCGGCTACAACCAACAGAAATGTACTCCATACCTGACTTTCTAGACCTCCCCGTTTCTTCAGTGTGTAAACATTGGTTTCAATCTTAGGTCTTACTGCAATGGCTTCCTCGCACTGCAGGATTACAGAGAGAGACAAACCATAAATGAGAAGCCCGTACTGGCTGCAGTCTCACACGGATAGTGACACGGGTAATGTGTTTGAAGTTACTTACTCGGTCACAGCATCTATGCTCGGTCACTAGAACTAGTGCGGGCAGCCTATCCAGTTAGGGTGTGCTCGCCACATCTTGTACTTTGTGCTCGCTTACTCGGTCGCAGCCCTTGTGGGCGGGGGGCGAGGGGAGGGGGGGGGGGCGGGAGATTGTGGCCGGTGGTGGTGCGGGCTGCTTGTGTGCTGGCGGGTGCGGTCGTCGCTTCCTGGTGGAACCTGTCCATTCCGTCCGCTGCCTTCGCCGGTTTCGCATCGAAGCGTTTTTGTCGTATTTTTGTTATCGATGCATCCCATGCAGTGGTAAGTTGGAAACCGCTATCTCTGTTGACAAGGTTATAATGGACTCTTGTCTCCACAGCCTCTTTAAAGTTCGAATCCCAGAGCCCATTCGCCCTACACACAGCTTTGTTTGTTCGAGATCAAACATATGGTTGTCCTTGAGACTTGAGACAGGAGGAAGACGCATACCGATCTGTACCTCAACTCCAGTAGCTGCCATAATCCAGCACAACGCAAATCTGTGCTCACTACCTTGGTGCACAGAGCACGAGATATATGCCACAAGGAGAGTCTACCTGGCGAACTGCAGCACTTGAGAAAAACCTTCCACGAGAATGGCTATTCTGAGACGCAGATAAGGCGCGCTTTCCAACTGAGCGGGAAGAAGAGAGAAGACGTACGTGAAAAAGACACTAAGCGCTTGGCGTTCCTTCCGTATGCTGGGCCACCCACGGCAAAGATTGCCAGGATACGAGAAAAGATCAACATTAAAACCATCTTTCGCTCATCGGCCAAAATCAAGAATATGCTGGGCTCAGTGAAGGATAAATTAGCGGTTGGCTCTGGGCAGCGGAGACAGTGGGCAGGTCCAACCAGGACTCGACGCCCGCACCCGCCAGCACACAGAAGCCGCCACCACCACCAGCCGCGACCCCCCCCCCCCACCCCCCACCCCCCCTCTTCTGGAGGGGCGTGGTTTGTGCTGTCGACGCAGACAAGGCAGAGGAGCCTGCTGTCCAGCGGCTACAAAGAACCGTACAGGACACGAACTCGACACGTCGTCTGAAGATTACAAGTAGGAAACTTGTTGAAACGTTGCCGCAGAACGCCGCTTTGATTCGGCTGCTAACCTGGAAAGACTTCAACAAATAGCATGCAAGTTTCAAAGAAATAATGTTACTGTTAAACGATCCACCAACGTCCAAGCCATTAAAGGTGGAGAGCCTTCTCAGTTTGGCAAGGATCGGGGCGATATTTGATCGAGGCCTTCTTGAGACAAAGCTAACATCACGAATGTCCCAAGATATTGTGATGGGATTGCTCTTTTTTTTCACGTATATAAACGACCTGTGGGATAAAGTGGGTAGCAGTATGTGACTACTGATGAAGCTGTCGTGTATGTTGAGTGGCTGTAGGACGATTAAGAATGACTTCGATAGAGCTTCTATTTGGTGTTATGATTGATAGCTTGTCTTAAATGTCGATAAATGCAAGATAATGTGGATGAGAAGGAGAAACATTATTGTAATGTTAGACTACGGTATTAATGGTATTCTGCTTGATTCAGTTCTGTCTCTTGCATACGTAGGCGTAACATTGCAGATCGACATGAAATGGAATGAGAAAATGTCAGTTGTAGTGAAAGCGATTGCTTTACTGTAGTTTAATGAGAGATTTCAACGAAAGTGCTGCGCCTATTTGTCGGAGATCGAATGGTTGTCGACCCATTTTTGAGCACTGGTCGAGTATTCAGGATTGCTACAACTTCAGATTAAAGGATACCATCGAATAAGATCAGAGGCGTGCTGCTAGTATTGTTGCCGATCGGTTCAAACCGTACAAAGTACTGAGTTTCAGAAATGGTCCATTACCTTAGATAGAAATCCTTGACAAGGAGAAGACACTTCCTATCGTGAAACCCAACTGAAGGTGTTTGGAGAACCAGCATTTTTGTCAGACTACTGAACGTTTCTACTTCCTTCAACATACATCTCACGTAATGAAAAAATTACGGAGACTAGGGTTCGTACAGCGGAATACCGGCACAGGCAATTACTTTTTCCCAGCTCCATTGGTGTGTGGAACATGAAGGGGCAAGGCTGGCAGTGGTAGGAAGTACCCTCATCGATGCACTGTACAATGACTTGCGGAGCATGTGTGTAGATGAACCCCGTCAATTCAAAATTATTTGTATTTCCATCTAGTTACGCCAGGCGTCCACGCCTTGTTGTTCTTGTTCGGGAGCCAAGATGTGCGGAACGGACTTCACACACACTTTTCTTCAAAACATTCTGAAGAATGTCTTGAACACCTGATTTAAGGATGTTGCTCCATTGCGATTTGCCACACAACTTAACATTCACTATTCTCAACTGAGCATTCGAATGCACATCTGTTATTTACAGTTGTTAGTTAAAGATGCCACTGTAGTTACTGCGCTGACATCGCTTATACGCCAGGAATAAAATCAGACTTGGAACTTTTTGGACGGACATTGAAGATCATACCGTCAAGCTGTGGGACAGTGAGTTGAATAATCTTCTTCGCCATTTTTACGAGATCCTGAAAACTATTTTTGCTGTCAGCCAGAAAGCGATGAAGAACATACTGACCATAATTTAGAGCCTGCAAGTCCACATTCTTCTTGTAATCACTGAAAGGAATTGTTCCTACTACCTGTTTACTCGACGGGATCAGGAACTGTGACTATAAATAAAAGTTTTGAGTTCTAACTGATTCATATATTCAGTAAAATTTCACATGCACAGACATAATAATATTCCTGATAATAATAATGTCCCTATGAGAAACAGCGCTATTATTAGTTTAGAGGCGACCTCTATAGTAAGTTACAAGTATAATAGTCTGTCTCCCAGACTTCAGTCATCAAATTTAACTGCTCGCCACAAAAGTGGAAAATAATTTCACCACTTGCCATGCGGTTTCTCCAACATTATGGGCGGCACACAAACTGTTACTTCCATGAAAACTAAGCGATCCATGGTGGTGTACAGTTCTCGAGAGGTCACTTCCTACCTTTACTGAACACGTTTGGTAGCTGCCTGGTTGTGACGACGTCCAAGACACAGCGTATGCCGGTGTTTCACTGCTGCGGACAGATTGATAAGTCGGTGCGAAGCGTCCCCTCTCACTACCTCTCTGGTCGTATTTATATGACGACCTAGCGGACCGCCGAATGGCTGCTGTCAACCCTCTAGGCACAGGTAGCAATATCTAAATGACCAGTTTCTCGGACACGTATTATTTAATAACTGTGTTCTGTATCAATTTCAAATTTTCATAATTTTTTGTGAATGATGTTAAGTTGGCTTTAGTTACTGAAAAAGTTTCTGCTCGAATGCATTTAAACTTTGCTATTACAATTTTTAGAACGGAACCAACAGTAGAACATGACCTCTTAGCTACTTCTTTAAGAGTTCTTGTGTTGATTGTTCTCTACAATAAACTCTTGAAAATTGGTCAGATGAATTATTACCTTAATGTAATCGAGGGCTGTAATTAGAATTTTCTAAAAAATACTTAATCTAATATGAATAGGACGTTTATGTTCCAAATTTAGTTTTTAGTAAATTATCTGAAAGCTACTAGAGGTAGCATAACGGAGTCATATAGTTAATGTTTTTTTTTATGAAACTGAAGCTACGTAAGAATTTTCACCTCTCTGAGTCTAGTATTTAGCGCCTTCAGTTTTTCGTAAAAGCGCCGATTTTGACCAAAATATTACTCCGATCTAGTTGAGACTCGTAACATTTTGTTATGACATACATTTGCACATTCTGAACAGTTTTTGGGTTTCTAACTGCATCATTTAGAGCCACTTATTTTTTTCTTAAAATACGTACTTAGCAAAAGTTATTCATCTCATCATTCTGTCCGCCCCCGGTAGCTGAATGGTGAGCGTGACGGACTGTCAATCCTCTGGGCCAGGGTACGGTTCCCGGCTGGGTCGGAGAATTTTCTGCACCCAGGGACCGGGTGTTGTACTGGCCTCATCATCATTGTCATCGGCACCCGGCGAACGGTCTGTCCGACGAGGGGCCCTAACCATACGATTAAATAAAATCTGATTATTCTGAGATTTAACAATTTTAACATTAGTATATTGAAGCATACTCTGTCAAAGCTTGGAAAAGCTATTTTTAATTTCAATCTTAGATTATGGCGCATTATTTTATATGCTACACACAGGAGCGTTATGATGCCGCGGCGCTAGTAGCAGTGAGCTGGGTTAAGTCCCGGCACACTCGCCTCGCCTCTTTATCTCTCACAATGATGTATCGCATGTTTCGCCACAATAGGAGTGAAATGATGTAACCACAGAATGTGAAAATCGTATAGACGGGTGAGGAATAGTGTTCGTGTTAGAAACTAAGTACGGGAATTGGTCACAGTAATTTGAACACCTGTGTAATAGCACTACTCAGAGGATACTTGTCACGTATTCTCGTGCTCTAATGTTGATGCGTGTCGCGTAGCGAGGGAGAATATACACTTATCAGTAACAGTGATAGCAGTCGTAAGTGAAATACATTTCGATGTTAAAATATCGTTATGATTGGTCCCTGAGATTTGAATGATGGCATGTTATTTGGAGCCTGTCTTACCTGAGCTCAGTAACAATAATTGACACCGTTCTTAGTGCCGGCATACATTCCATCTCTACTACCAGCAGAAGGATCTCTGTCCTAATGTGTAGCATGGCGGAGATTCAGCAACGTCGCATCATGCGCTTGCTCCTCTTGCTCTTCATGTGCAGGTTACAAGTCGGAATTGTGTCAATATCCTGAGTGACCATCTTCATCCAGTCTTTGTGAACAACTTATGTACCTACATGTACATGGATAATGTGCAATTCATATTTAAGTGCTTGCGAAGGGCCAATAGAATCAATTTCATCCTGTTAATTGGCCGTTCCACTCTCGAATAGCTTGTGGGAAAACTGAACACCTAAATCATTCCGTGAGAACTCTGAATTTATCTTAATTTATTACAATGATCATTCCTCCCAAAGTAGACGGGATCAACAAAATATTTTCGCATTCGGAGGAGAAATTTTCTGATTGAAATGTGGTGGAAAGATTTCACCGTAATGATAAATGCCTTTGATTTAATCATTGCCACCCGAATTCGGGTATCTTATACGTTACAGTTTCTCCATTACTTTGCGATAGTAGAAATCTGTCTGACCTTTGACCATTGTCGATGTCCTCCGTCAGTTCTATCTGGTAAATGTCGCACACCACGGTGCAGTACTCCAGACGAGGACGAACAACTGTAGCATAGGCAGTCTCCTTATTAGGTATGTTACATCTTGTAGATGTGCCGCCAATAAAACTCAGTCTTTCGTTCGCTTTTCTCACAAGATTTTCTCCGTGATCGTTATAGTTCAAATTGTTTATAATTATAGTCCCCTGGTATTTAGCTGAATCGGCAACCATTAAATGTGTGTGATTTATCGTGTAATTTGAAATTAACCGGATTCCTTTTAGTACTCACGTTGATGACCTCACACTTTTATTGTTTAGGGTCATCCACCACTTTTTGCACCCTGGAGATATCTTGACTAAAACATTTTGCAGTTGATTTTGATCTTCTTGACGACTTTAGTCGATGAAAAACGACAGTGACATCTCCAGAAAATCTAAGACATTTGCTCGGATTGTCTCCTAAATCGTTTATATTGATCAGCAATAGCAGAGGGCCAGGAACACATACTTGTGGAACGCTGGATATCACTTACGTTTCTCTAAGTGACTTTCCGTCACTTACTACGAACTTTAAGCCTTCTGACAGATAGCAACGAATCCAGCGGCATAACTGCGACGATTCTCCATAGGTATGCAATTTGATTAGAAACCACTTATAAAGAACGTTCGCCAAGGCCTTCTAGAAATCTATAAATATGGAATCAACTTGAGATCGCTTGTCAATAGCTAAAACTACTTCATGTGAATAAAGAGCCAGTTGTGCTTCACAAGAACAATATTTTCTGAACGTGTACTGACTGTGTACGAGTAGAATGATTTCTTCGTGATGTTCGAACATAGCATGCGTTCCAAAATCCTACAGCAAATTAATGTCAGTGGTATGGGTTCTACACTTCAGTGGATTAATTCTATTTCCTTGCGTCGGTGCGTCCTGCTCAACTTTCCAGTCCTTCGGTACGTATCGTTCGTCGAGCGAGCGATTGTCTATGATTTGTAGTTAAGGAACCTAAATGGAACTTAACTGGTGTGAAGTCTGGACCGGAAGACTTTCCTTTATTGAGTTACTTAAGTTATTTCGCTTCACCGTATTAAGGTGCTTGTAAGCTGCTGGTGATGACAGCTGTTCTTGATTCGAATTTTTAAATATATACTTTATTTTCTTTGGCGAAGGAATTTCAGAAAACCACGTTTAGTAATTCCGTTTTAGCTGCACTGTCGTCGGTAACATTATCGTTCAATGAAGATATTGATTGTAGCTTGCTGCACAAATACTTGAATAGGACCTGAATCCCTTAAAAGGTGTTAATATTATTCTATCTATCCCTTGTAAGGGTTTAAATCACTGCACCCTGTCAGTCTGCCCGTTTTCGAGAAAAACATAATTCCAGTGGAAGCCATCTGAAAATGCTGCAGGAATGTATTTTCCCGCTATGTAAGAAAGACTCCTATCTCTTCTATCTGCGTCAACACGGAAGACTTTGACAGTGGCAAAGCACCTCTCCTGTTCTTGTGTGGGTGACGGAGGAGGGTGTGCAGAAAAACTTACTTAGATTTCATTGTTACACACACACACACACACACACACACACACACACACACACACTAGGAATGAAGCGATCCACAAAATTACGAAAGTAGACCGTGAATAGAGGAAGATATTTTGAGATGCCTTCTGAACGAATTCATCCTTCGAGCTACGTGGACCGGATGCAACCATTTCGGATATGGATGATGAAAGATGATCATGCAAAGAATGTTTCGTAATTCCATGTGATACTTCATTATACTTATATTGACAAAAGTATTATTTCTTTTAAATCAGTTTATTATTTCTTGAAGCACATTGTGAATAAAACCTTAAGAACCGTAACAATATTTAGTAACTTGAGAGGGTTGGACCATTGTCTAATCAATGTGGTGTTTTATTCTGAGGTGCAACTGCAGAAATTAACAAACTGAATGTTTTGAATAAGACTGATCATGATTCTGTAGATTATTGTCTGCATAAAATGTAAACACAACACTATTTGGCGTAACGTCTAACGTGTGCAAATTTCTTGAGTACGTCGATGATGTTAAGAATGATCTTGAGGATGAGCTACAACAAGGTACGTCAAACAAACTCTCTGACAGTATCCACATGCGGTGTTAAGCTTTGCGTGTTACCCCAATAGTCTCATCGGAATTCTGAGAAGAATTGATACTGCAGACTAGCAAACGAGTACTGAATAGAGACTGGGGACAAAACTGAATAAACAACACTGCAGTTTCGTGGGTGCGGTTAGAACTATGAATACCGCCCCACACATGAAAATGATGGCTGAATTTAAAAGTGTACACAAAGGAACAGTCGTCAATATTTTGAAATATCATTTCTTAATTTCGGAGAAAGCCTCCAGTTATGTGAAGGAAAGTACAACACAGTATACTGAAAATGTATTGCTACAAATAGGTGGGAAACAGGTAAGATAATCGTTTAACGATCCACCGAAAACAACATCTTTATCGGCGGGGCACAAGATTAAACTGACCACGGATGGTACAGATAACGGGCCAAGGAATTTTTGAAAGCACGAAAGCTTAAATGAGAACCATAAATCAAACCCCAAATCTATTTGATACGAATCCACTGCCTTAATTTATCTGAAGTAGAGCATTCAGTGAAAAATCAAAGTTCAAGGAAGTTATACCTCCGCTTTTAAAATTAAAGACTAAATTACTCCCAATAAATACTTTTACTATATGTGTTATATTTTTAAGAAAATCAAAATAAATATCTACGTTTCCTAATAGTTTTGGATGTATACCGAAAAAATTAGAGAGGGATATAGCATCACCAAGCTCTAGGAATCTACATGAAACTGTTGTACAAATAATAGTAATAACAAATGAAATGTTTTAAAAACATCTGTGTGACCGATAGATGTACAAGGTGTTTCAGAAGTGATGCTCAATAATTGTCACATGGAAAGTACAGGCTAAAGCTAGTTATAAAGGTCCAATAAAGATGGGTCCACAAATCAATCGTTGTCGAGATACAACACATTTTCTACTGAATTTCTTCGGTGTCTAGAAACACAAACGTTAAAACAGATGTTGTAAATGTTGTCCATCCTGTCAGGCAGTCCTGGGGAATTCTCTAAATGCTGGAAGGGTGCTTCAATCCTCAAGAGTGGTTCCTCAAGAGACTGAACCTCGGTAGCTTAGACCAGGCTTTTGACATGACCCCTCACGCAGAAATTCGTGGTTCTTAAATCCGGAGACCTTGGAGGCCATGGCACAAGCTCTCCTCTATCTATCCAACATTGACCATATGTCCAAGTTAGAAGCCGCTGCACTCGTTATTAAAAATATCCTGGAGCATCATCATGCATGAACCACATGATCGAGCGTTGGTTCAGTGAGACATCATCACGTACATCTGAACGTACAGTCCACAGATGACGCATGTACTGCTATCCGGTTAGTCTCCGTGGTAGTAAGTGTGATCCAATTATGTGGTCTCCGAGCAGTTCTGCCCAGACGTTCACCGAATAACGCTGCTAATGTCGTGATACGAGTGTTGCATTAGGATTGACACTGGCCCAAATTTGGCAGTTATGTCAATTAAAATACCGTCACAGGTAAATCCAGCCTCATCCATAAACAGAATACTGCTTATAAGCGGGGGATTCAGGGTATACTGTTATTGCACCCACTGGCAGAAGTTCTCTCTAGGAGGGAAGTGTGCATTGTTGAGAGCTGGCACTCGCTGGAGATGATCTGTGTAGAGGGCGAACTAAGAGGTCCAAACGGACGGTTCATCAAGATGAACGGAACGAGCGAGAAACGAATTCTAAAGAACGGGCTTTCATAGTTCACTTCGGTCGAGGCTTTCTACTTATAGTTCCCGGAAACGGGAAACGGTCGGTCTCGTTCCCGCAACAGCACGTCGGGCGGTCTCGTTCCAGCCTCAATCCCGTTCCCGTCTGTCTCGGTCTCGCTCGGCTGGACTCGTCCTTCTTTGCATGGCCACTCGTCGCAGTTCCACTGCCGACTGCTCGTAGTTACTTCAGCATCGAGTTGTTATTCGTTTCGTTTACTGCGCACGCCCATTGTAGATCTGTTTCAAACCTTTTTTGAAACCTGAACTTCTGGTTCTTTTCGTATTCTATTCAGCAGCCATGGCATGTAGAGATAAAAGCACAAGTCGAAAAAAAGATAAGACTACTGGGATGTCAACCCCACATTAAAAAAGGTCAGTACGGGTGACTGCCATGTGGAGGACCTAGGTTCGATTCCTGGTACTGCCAGTGATTTTTTTTTTCTTGGTGGGAGGTGCACTCTGCTTCGTGCCGCCAATTGAGGAGCTACTTGACCAAGTGGTAAGGTCTCAGTTCACGAAAACTGACTACGGCTGGGACAGCGGTGTGCTGACCTCATGCCTCGCCATACTGCATGCAGTGACGCCTCTGGCGGAGAATGACACACCGCACGGTCGGCACGAAAGGACCCTCCAGGTCCTGTGGACCGAGTTTATGAAGCATTTTATTCCGCAAATTATCTCTCTTCTCAAGGGATCAGTAGACATCGAGATGGCATAGCATCAGTATCCTGACCGACTGTCTGAAGGCAGTTAGAAGACACGTACGTAGCTGGAAAGGATGAGGAAAAGAATCAGCCGAGACCTCGTTGAGGGTACCATCTCATCATTCACACATACTGACAAAATGGTTAGAAAATCCGCAGTTAATCTAAACCTGAATCGCTGTATGGAGGCTGCAACCCCACTCTTTGTGGTGAGTATAAGAAAGAAAAAATGAACAATAAAGCCTGAAGTGTGACGAGCACAAGGTCTTCAGAGCTGTATCACAAACATGGTTATGCCAGAAAATCGCTAGCGGCCTTTTTCAGTGAACACTACCGACATTCACCAAAAGTGATGTGGGGTAGCGTATGGCATCATACCTTTTAGAACGGAATCTCCCTCGACTATGATTATTGCTAATACCGTGGCGCAGGATATTGTACCGAAAATACACTGTCCAGTCACATTAATGAGACCACCTGCCAAAGTCTGAATATTGTTCCCAAAGATAGATGCGTACTTGTGTTGATTCATTGTGCCTTCCAAAATGACGAAATCACCAAGTGAAGGCACCAAAAACATTCCTCAGATTACAACACTCCCTCCTCCTGCTTGGAACCCTTTGCTTTCAGACGTTTCTCGCCGTACCCGTCAACGGCCATCTGTCCGATGGAGCGTAAAACGTGATTCTTATGAAAAGGCTACCTGTGGCCACTCAGTGGACGTCCATTTGCGGTATTCGCGTGCAAATTCCAACCTTCGTCACCGATGAACAACAATCAGCAGGAACCAGGCGCCTGTTGAAGAGGCCCATACTTAGCACCGTTTGCTGGACAGTCTTTGAGGAGACACTGTTGATAGCCCCTTGGTTCATCAGGGCTGTCAGTTTCTCAACAATTGCACGTCTATTAGCTCGTACTCATCTCCACAGCCGTCGTTCACCCCTGTCATCTTTGGCCCATGCGGCACTACAGCTGCCTCGGCAGCGATTTTGAATAGCGCAATTTTTCCTTGCGCGGTATAATTTAATCGCGTGAATAATCTACAGACTTTGCCGTTTCGGAAATGGTTCCACTCTTGGTCAGAAAGCCAGTGAGTATACTCTTTTGGACGTCGGATAAATCGTTCCCTTTCTGCGTTACGAAAAGACTGCACTGTTCTCCGCGCCCCTCTGCTGCTGTTGTTGCTGCCTGCCGTCTGTGAGTGGCTACCGCGTGTTAATGTCGAAAATAGGCAGTGATCACATTAATGTGACCGGACCGTGCGTAAGGGGCCCCTAGATCGTATACTTTTGATCTCACACTCTTCGAGGCAGGAAAGCAAATACGTTTTGTAAAATAACTCTGTTTTATCAGTCGAAATAATTTATGCAGCCATATTTTCTGGAGTCGACATGTTTGTCATCAGAAAACTTTTCATCCACCACCAATATCGTATAGCACGAAGAGTTTCGTCTCACATATGTAACCGCAAAACAGTTCTGCGACTGCTAGTGAACATTTTGTGAAACACAAGGTTTCGCGATGGATTATGCCATATCCGCAAGGAAATGTGGCTATTTAATGATGACAGGTACGTCGAAGCCGACTATATCGGTAGAAATAATACGTGATAGTGACTTTTAAATAAAGGTATTCCACAACAAAAACCAATTTCTGTGGCTCTAATATCGTGTGGCACATAGGATCTCTGCAGTTAATGTCTCGTTCTTTGCTAGTAACAGACGGTTACGAGCTTTGAGGAAGAGTAACACGTAAATAAAATATTAGACTTCACAGTTTTCAGAAAGGTTTCGCAGATATTTGCACAGAAGACTCGAAACCGCTACTGAACACTGTAAAAATTTTCAAAATTTCACAGGAAAAGCTTATTTTTAAGCATACTTTACGTAGATACTAATACGTGTGTAAACCCTTCGTTAACGCGGACCTCCTACATTGAACTTATGATCTAACAATCAGTAGGCCCAGCGGAAAACTACTTTGGTCTGCGGGCTGTAGTTTCCTCTCCGCTGAATATCCCTTAGTGATGTATTCCGGTAGTACTATAACAAAGCAAAACTTATTGTTTGAAAGTAAAGAATAACTCCACTTTTAACTCAAAATACTTCTATTACACAAAATAATTTATATACGCTGATGTTAAAAAAACGAATACCTTGAAGGACTAGAGTTTGGACTTTCATATTCACAGAACATGTACATTAATATGTTCTGCAGAAATGGTTAGTATTTGAACCATGCTGGCCCGCGAGTTCAAGGTCAACATCGATATCGCGGCGCAACACCCACTACTGGTAAAATGTGCCTGCTGCTCTCGTTTTCTCTATAAACTGAAGGTAATGGACCATAGAAACTGAAGCAAATGGATCAGTGTGACTTGAGCGGACGTACAGGATTCCTCGGAGACGCATGTGGGAACCATACCATCAATTCCGTGAGTTTGAAAGAGGGCGAATTATTGGTATAAGAGAATGTGATGCATCCATCCAGGAAACTACTGCTCGTGTAGGACCAAGTGTTTTGGCGGTGCAACGCATGTGTGCAGATTGGTTCACGGAAGGCCGTAGATGAGATGGGTCAGGTCGCACCACACGGACCATCTCCCGAGAAGATCGACACCTGATCGTAATGGCATTGCAAGACGGATTTGCTTCCTCCTCCGCTCTGGCGCAACGGTGGAACATTGTAACATATCATACACTATCAGAAGTGACAGTCCGTCCCCGATTTTTATGGCATGGGTTGCGTGCGTGTCGTCCACATCTCCGCCTACCTTTGACCAAAGTGCAGAAAAATCCTAGGCGGCAGTGGCGTATGGAACGCCGTGACTGGGAACAGGAATGGCATCAGATAGTGTTTTCAGACGAACTCTGGTTATGTTTGTTTGTCAATGATGACACATATTTGTTCGCCGCGGACAGGGTGAGCGGCATCATAGTGACTTCATACGCACAAGACATACAGCGCCAAGTCAAGGCATTATGGTGTGGCGTGCTACTGGCAACAACCACAAATCACAGATGGAGTGTATACACGGCACTGTAGTCAGTGTGACCTACGTGAATGGCATCCTGCGACCAGTAGCCATACCCTATCTACACAACACTCCCGAAGCCATTTTTCATCAAGACAATATACAACCACATGTTCTGCACGAACATGTGCCTTCTTGGTGTCACAGGACATCAGAATTTTACCCTGGCCCGCCAGAACAACAGGCTCGTCGTCATCCGAAAATTTGTGGGATGTGGTAAAACGACGTGTGCAGCGCTGTGACCTATTGCCAACCGCCGCAGATGAACTTAGGAACCAGGTGAATACAGCATGGATGTCTATAGCACAGGATGCCATTCGCTCCTTATGCAAGTCGATGCCATCATGCATGGAATAAGTTATGAGGGCTCATACCGGACTCTGTGCGCACTAGGCAACAGGACACAAGGTGAACCAAAGTAAATGAAATGCTGATCATTTCTGCAGAACATACTGATGTATGTGTCCTGTGAATATGAGCGTCCTATCTCCAGTCGTTCAAAGTGTTCTCTTTCTTCTGAACATGAGTGTAAGTTACTAATCTTGTTTTCATTGTGTACAGCTCATATGACTAACATAATTTTTCATATTCACATTATAATACGTGCTTTTTAAGAGACTACATTAATAATATATGATAAATTACACTTATGAAAAAGAAAATCACAACGCCAAGAAGGCGTCGTGTGAGATAAATGAAAGTTGGTAGGCGTGTTTCTACACTCCTGGAAATTGAAATAAGAACACCGTGAATTCATTGTTCCAGGAAGGAGAAACTTTATTGACACATTCCTGGGGTCAGATACATAACATGATCACACTGACAGAACCACAGGCACATAGACACAGGCAACAGAGCATGCACAATGTCGGCACTAGTATAGTGTATATCCACCTTTCGCAGCAATGCAGGCTGCTATTCTCCCATGGAGACGATCGTAGAGATGCTGGATGTAGTCCTGTGGAACGGCTTGCCATGCCATTTCCACCTGGCGCCTCAGTTGGACCAGCGTTCGTGCTGGACGTGCAGACCGCGTGAGACGACGCTTCATCCAGTCCCAAACATGCTCAATGGGGGACAGATCCGGAGATCTTGCTGGCCAGGGTAGTTGACTTACACCTTCTAGAGCACGTTGGGTGGCACGGGATACATGCGGACGTGCATTGTCCTGTTGGAACAGCAAGTTCCCTTGCCGGTCTAGGAATGGTAGAACGATGGGTTCGATGACGGTTTGGATGTACCGTGCACTATTCAGTGTCCCCTCGACGATCACCAGAGGTGTACGGCCAGTGTAGGACATCGCTCCCCACACCATGACGCTGGGTGTTGGCCCTGTGTGCCTCGGTCGTATGCAGTCCTGATTGTGGCGCTCACCTGCACGGCGCCAAACACGCATACGACCATCATTGGCACCAACGCAGAAGCGACTCTCATCGCTGAAGACGACAGGTCTCCATTCGTCCCTCCATTCACGCCTGTCGCGACACCACTGGAGGCGGGCTGCACTATGTTTGGGCGTGAGCTGAAGACGGCCTAACGGTGTGCGGGACCGTAGCCCAGCTTCATGGAGACGGTTGCGAATGGTCCTCGCCGATACCCCAGGAGCAACAGTGTCCCTAATTTGCTGGGAAGTGGCGGTGCGGTCCCCTACGGCACTGCGTAGGATCCTACGGTCTTGGCGTGCATCCGTGCGTCGCTGCGCTCCGGTCCCAGGTCGACGGGCACGTGCATCTTCCGCCGACCACTGGCGACAACATCGATGTACTGTGGAGACCTCACGGCCCACGTGTTGAGCAATTCGGCGGTACGTCCACCCGGCCTCCCGCATGCCCACTATACGCCCTCGCTCAAAGTCCGTCAACTGCACATACGGTTCACGTCCACGCTGTCGCAGCATGCTACCAGTGTTAAAGACTGCGATGGAGCTCCGTATGCCACGGCAAACTGGCTGACACTGACGGCGGCGGTGCACAAATGCTGCGCAGCTAGCGCCATTCGACGGCCAACACCGCGGTTCCTGGTGTGTTCGCTGTGCCGTGCGTGTGATCGTTGCTTGTACAGCCCTCTCGCAGTGTCCGGAGCAATTATGGTGGGTCTGACACACCGGTGTCAATGTGTTCTTTTTTCCATTTCCAGGAGTGTATGCCTAAAAGATGACGTCTATTCAGACTTTGCGCCAGCTAGTAGCGCCACTATGAGGATGGAGATCAGGTTTGGATTAAATACGCGCTGTAACTGATGTGAGCGTTACTTATCTTTGAGACTGGACATGGTGAGTTGATGTTCGTCAAGAATTCCCGTACGGCGAAAAAGACGCCAGTATCAACACCTCACAACGTTTGAACCAGGTCGTGTAATAGGGTTACGAGAAGCTGGATGTTCCTTCTGTGATATTGCACGAAGACTTGGAAGGGATATAGCACTGTACATGATTACTGGCAGCGGTGGTCATGGGAAGGTACGGCCGCAAGAAGACCGGGCTCCGGACGGCCATGTGGCAGTACCTAGAGGGACGACCATTGCGTTCGCTATAAATAGCGCATCTTACTGAATCTTCATCAGCAATTTGAGCAGCAGTTGCACTACAGTGACACAACGAACTGTTACGAATCGATTACTTCAAGGGCAGCTTCGAGCCAAATGCCCTGTAGCGTGCATTCTACTGACCCCAAGCCACCGCCAGCTGCGACTTCAGTGGTGTCAAGCAAGAGGTGACTGGAGGGCGGAGTGGGGTCCTGTTGTGTTTTGTGCTCAAAGGAAAGCTACTTCTACTTCGGTACCAGTGATGGCCGCATGTTGGTGAGGAGGAGGCCACGCGAGCACCTGCAACTAACTTGTCTGTGGCCTACACACACTGGAACTACGCCTTGAGATATGGACTGTGGTTCGATTTCGTATGACAGCAGGAGCACTCTTGTGGTTATCCTTCACACTCCGACTGCAAATTTGTAAGTCAGTCTGCTGATTCTATCTGTTGTGCTGCCATTCACGAACAGCATTCCAGGAGGTGTTTTCCAACAGGATAACGTTGGCCCACATACCACTGTTGTAACCCAGCATGCTCTCCATTGTCGACATGTTGCCTTGGCCTGCTCAGTCAGCAGATCTGTCTCCGATCGAGCACATATGGAACCTCATCGGACGTCAACTCCTGCGTCATCCGCAACCTCTATTAGCCGTCCATGTGTTGACTGACGAAGTGCAACTGGAATGGGACTCCATCCCACAATCTGACGTCCGAAGCTTCTACCACACAATGCATGCACGTCTGCATGCTTGCCTGTAACATTTTGGCGGTCACACCGGCCATCAATGTACCAGCATTTTACATTTGCAGTGGTAATCTTGAGCTTACATTAACGTGCGATCTTGCGAAGTTGATCACTTAAATATGTTACCCAGACAAATGTATTCCCGAAATTTCATTACTCTACATTAATTCTTTCTTGGTATTGGGATTTTTTTCTGTCAGTGTATACACAACATTGAAGTAACTTCACTAATATTTCGTTCACAAACAGGACACCTTGTTTTAAATGATACTTAAAAGAAGCACAAGCTGTCTAAGTGTTGCACAAAACCGCCTGAGGTCTAAATTTATTGCCAAAATAGCTGGGTGTTACTTTATTTCATATGTACCCGATAGCAAATAAGGTGAATAACAATTGTGCCGACTGACGTGGATCTTTTTCCGAAAGACTAACGAGTATAGGTTCGTCGATAGCTCTTCTTCAAGTAGTACATGCTTACTTGTATTTGATGAAACTCCGAATGTGTTTTTGATCAGGAACGATCGAGTGAGATTTTTGGTAATGATTCTGTGTCAGCGAAACGAGTGTCGGCTATAATTATAAGTATAACGCAAATATTGTATGATGGCACTGATGAGTATCGCATACAGATTTCAGAGCTAATTATGTTGGCTATTGTTAATGTATATCAATAGCTGGAAAACACCATAAGTAACATACTGTAGGGTTCTCCAAGTAGTGCAATATTTCCAGTCTCAAAAAATTTGCCATCCTTAATGTCTCTCCATGCCACAAACGTTATTCACGTTAGGTGAGTCGAAATATGATACCACAGCATACATGCAGCTTACCCTGCTAGCTACCGTAGCCATCACTAAACGTACAGTCGTACAAATGTCAACCTTGTCTGTGATAAATATGTCTTGACCTGCTTCGCAACTGACTATGTTGTCTGCCGAGCACTTTATAAGAAAACTAAATAACGAGATTTCTAAAGCAAAACAGAGGTGGCAGGTGCTTCTCAAAACCCTGTTTTACGGGATTTTTTCAGTTTCTCGGCAATAGTATTCCACCTGTGACGTTTTTTTCGCTTTTTATTTCTAAGGTTTTAAATAGTGGTGATGCCCAGTCATCTCTTATGATCTTAATTACAATTCTGTTGAAATTTCACGACCTGATTCGATGAAATGCTGAGCTTTATATCGCGTCTTAACATTAAGCGACTACCTAACTCTTTTGGATCTTTATGAAAGATTTCTTGTGTGACATGACCGTAAGGAATGCGTGGTGTTTTGCGTGTCTGTATACCAACGTTAACAGCCCACTAGAAAATATTTTGAGGCCATCCAACGTGTTCGAAAGTTGAAGTATGCGGGTCGGCAAAACGTCTAAATTGCAAACAAATGCATCATGAAATTCTTTCGGTACATGGATCAAATGGAACGTCTCATCCAACTGTAGCAAAAATGAAATACGTGAATGGCATATTTGGCTGGGAGTTCTGCCGCCTGGCGCAAGTATTTTTATTTGACGCGACTTCAGCGAACACCGTGTCGATGATGATGAAATGATGATGACAACATACTCACCGAACCCCAAGAGGAGAATATCCCCGAGACGACCACGAATCGAGAGTCAGCAATGCTAACGACAAGTCCACGAGATTCTGGTCCAGCCGTAGGGGAACGGTGCAAATCAGGGTTGTCCAACGTTTTAGCTTACCTGGGCCACATGAGAAGGAGACGATTAGTTTGGACCAGACATAATATAGTTAACACTAACAATAACCTCTGAGGGGAAAAGTGACGGAATGGACCAATGAGAAATAGCTTTTTGTGTTGGGAGTTTCACATCGAAAATATTCAATTACCTTAACTTTACGTAAGTGGATTTTTATAGATTTTTCTTTTTTTTGCCGTTCATATTAAGATGCTCACTTCTTGTGTCGCATCGAGGCTTCCTTTGGGCCGCATGCGGCCTGCAGGATGCTGGGTGGCCGCCCCTGGTGTAAATGGTGTCAACAGTTTGAACAAAGCCGCACAGACGTGGCTAATGCTGGTCGGGAGTCCAGATGCTGCACCATGGGATTTTCTTCTTAGCGGCAAGTTGAAAGAACATCTGGGGGAGGGGGGGAGGTAAGAGATTTTCCAACCATAAGAAAGTTCACTCAGTGGTGTTCGAACGCCATATAATTAAGGAGCGGATTTTTATCGTCGAGGACATGAACAATTGGTAGGACATTCCGACCATTGTTTACGGAGACTTGGACACTATGTTAAAAAGTAGCGTCGTATATCTGTGTCACTTCGATGAGTAGTGTAGCATTTAATAAAAATGACTTATCGTGCCATTATAATATGTAATTTACTTTTTGAAGTCCCTCTGCAATACTTAATACAATCAGTCCCACAGAGGATTTGCATATATTTGATTCCTAACTTCCTTAAGTTTCTCACACTATGTAGCTAAGAAAATCTAAAGTAGAGAAAAGAATAGATACTAAGTAATTCAATCAAGCCGCGCGGAGGCGCCATGTTACGAATTGCGCGGTCCCTCCCGCCGGAGGTTCGAGTCCTCCCTCGGGCATGGGTGTGTGTTTTGTTCTTAGCACAAGTTAGTTTAAATTAGTTTAAGTAGTGTGTAAGTCTAGAGACCGCTGACCTCTGCAGTTTGGCCCCTTAGGAATTCACACACACACAGTTCGCTCAAGGATTACAGAACTGTTGGGTATAGCACTGCTGTCATCTCTGTGTGATCCATGACTGTAACGTGAGATGTTCTAGTGACTGGGTGAGTGACATTTTCACATAGAACAAGCTACATGCAAAATATTTGTAGAGTCAGATAATTGGGATCAGACACAATGTAGATCCCACCATTGAAGTCGGTTAGACAATGAACATTTCATTTATCACCTTGTTAGGGGTCGCGTGAAGTACCGTGATCAAATACGACAATGAACAATATTTTCGTGATGGTTAGCCTCTATTGTAACAACATGTATAGGGACCACAATCCAGCCAATTACTCTCAGCGTCACTGATGAAGCAGCAATACAATAATTAACCATATTTCAATACACGATGTAGAAGCCATCATCTCGCGTGAGTGATTCAGCTGACAGTGCATCGCAATGTTTAGAAATTAGCGTGAGCGCAAGATCGCAGACTATAGACACATCATGCGTGGACAAGCGTCCTATAAACTTATGAGCTGCGCTGTATTTTGCCAAAGAGCATCGAAAATGGATTCCGTTTAATATCAAGCTACTGTTTCGGCCAGTGGCTGTAGGTGGGGTTGCAACACGGTATTTAAACAAGTAAATTATTGCTTCACACCAAATCTACATCACCCGTACATTACTGGTCTGTGACATCATAGCGTATATGTTAAAACTACTTCATTGTTCTATTGACAGAAATTATATATTATATATCGCGTTATGGCGTTATCTGTAAGCACTACATGACATGATCACCACTGAGTATTCCAAAACACAAACGTACATACCAGCTGCTAGAAAGTAAAACAATATCCACAATGCGTTATTTAACATCAAATAAGCGCGTCCAGTTGCTATTAACAATTTTAGTCGATTCTTTTCACGAACACCCCCTCTAAGTACGAGACTGGCGAATTGCCACAGAGCAACAAATAATCTGTTGCTACGGCTGCCATACCCATGCATTATTAACGTGCGTTCTAGTTAAAAACAGTGGCATAAACAGTCCAATTCATGATCACCTCCTACTGCAATTCAAACAAACTTGGTACATTTTTAATTGACATTTTTCCCCACTTTATTACAAAAACAGACGTAAACACAGAACAAGACAATCAGCACGGGAACTATTGATACGTACCAAGTCTACAAAAAACTCGGTAGCGGACGTCTCTGCAGGATTGACAGCTGCCAAGCCACCACCAGTGTTACCCATTGTCCCCGGGAAAATATTCTGGTGGCCACAACCAATTGCTCTCCGCAGAGCTGCTCCTATTTATCTCAGACAGCCAACACCTCTATACCTCACATGCATGAACCATCTAACCTGGGGAAGCCCCTCACGCCCCTATCTGCAACTTGCGAACAAGACACACGAATCGGCTGCCAGAAACTGCCAGAAAACGTCCTACGCGTGCCTGTTAAATGGAAAATCCCCAGCTCTGTGCAACTCTCAGTGACGGCCAAGCATTTCACCCCTTGGTTGTTGGGTTGGTTTGGGGAAGGAGACCAGACAGCGATGTCATCGGTCTCATTGGATTTGGGAAGGACGGGGAAGGAAGTCGGCCGTACCCCTTCAAAGGAACCATCCCGGCATTTGCCTGAAGCGATTTAGGGAAATCACGGAAAACCTAAATCAGTATGGCCGGACGCGGGATTGAACCGTAGTCCTCCCGAATGCGAGTCCAGTGTCTAACCACTGCACCACATCGCTCGGTCACCCCTTGTTGCGGAAGGCGCACCAGGCTCCTCCAGATGACAGTCGCTCTGCTTCTTAAAGACACACGACCGCCGGCAGCACCTACCCAACCGAAATTAGACAAGAGTGCGTGCTATTTGAAGCAGCCACTGCACGCAGTTTGCGTATAGTCTAAAAAATTCTAAATACACGTAAGTCTAAATACCGAGAATATTTCCAGCCTTGAGCCGTTATTACAATCATTACATCACCAGTTAGCAGTCATCAATCACAGTATTATTCCTTAGTTATTCTCCTACGATTTCTGTATGTAGCAAACAACAACTATGCACTGAGGTGACAAGCGTATAGCGGTATGTACATATAAAGATGGCGGTAGTATCGAGTACACAAGGTATAAAAGGGCAGTGATGTGGTGGAAGTGTCATTTGTACTCAGGTGATTCATGTGAAAAGGTTTCCGACATCATTATGGCCGCAATATGGGAGTTGACAGACACTGAACATGGAATGGTAGTTGGAGCTACGCGCGTGGGATATTCCATTTCGAAAATCAATAGGGAATTCAATATTCCGAGGGGATCCACGATGTCAAGAGTGTGCCGATGGAATCAAATTTCAGGCATTACCTCTCGCCACAGGCAACGAAATGGCCGACGACCTTCACTTAACTACCGAGAGCAGTGTCATCCGTGTAGAGTTGTCAGTGCTAGCGGATAAGCAACACTACATGCTATAACCGCTGACAACCAACGTGAGTGCCTTTGCTAACTGCACGACATGGCCTGCAGCGCCTGTCCTAGGCTCTTAACCATATCTGTTGGACCCTAGACGACTGGAAAACCGTGGCATAGTCAAATGAGCCCCGATTTCAGTTGGTAAGAGCTGGTGGTAGGGTTCGAGTGTGGCGGAAACCCCACGAAGCCATGGACCCAGGTTGTCAACCAGCCACTGTGCAAGTTGGTGGTGGCTCCATAATGGTGTGGGCTGTGTTTACATGGAATGGACTGGGTCATTTGGTCCAAATGAACCGATCGTTAACCATTTGTAGCCAGTCGTGGACTTCATTTTCCCAAAAACGATTAAATTTTTATGGATGGCAATGCGCCATGTCAGCGGGCCACACTTGTTCGCCATTAGTTTGAAGAACATTCTGGACAGTTCGAGCGAATGGTTTGGCAGGTAAATCAGCCGATATGAATACCATTGAACTTTAATGGGACAGAATGGAGAGGTCAGTTTCTGCACAAAATCCTGCAAAGACAACAATTTCGCAATTATGGACGGTTCCAGACGTAGCACGGCTCAGTATTTCTGCAGGGGGCTTCCAACAACTTTTTGAGTCCATACCATGTCGAGTTGCTGCACTACGCTGAGCAAAAGGAGGTCCGATACGACATTAGAAGGTATCCCATGACTTTTGTTACCTCAGTGTAGAGTTTCATCCGTCTTTAAATACGAGAGTGTATAAACCACGTAAATGATCTTGTCTTGGAGACTGGAACGCTTCGGCGTCCATATAAATTAATTTCTAGGTGTTCTGTTAATTTAAACTATATTCATTTCCACAGACATGTAATTTTGCTCTAACTTACCGTATGGCTGTGTTAGCCATACTGCGAAATTGTCAGTTTTTAGTTTGTGGCGGCGTGATTCTGTCGGGATTAAATCATGTTTGACATTCAGCGTGTCTGTGTGCTGATGGTTTTGCACATGCACTTTTCCAGTTTAAGTGTTTGTGTGTTCTTCCAAATGTTTCCGATTGTTTGGAATCTTCTCTAATACATGCATTATGACTTGGAGGGTTAGAGATATAGTTGCTGGGATGCTCCTGGAACTTATGTTCTGCTACTGCAATGCTCTCATGGAATATGGAGGGGGAATGTTAGAGGTGCTTTGACGTCCATATAAAGTTATCTTGATGTTTATTTCGTTACCCAACTACCCACTTTTCCCCATCCAAAAGGCATACCTATAGATTATTGTAAATACGAGGATTCTTAGGATTTTTAGCAAGCAAGTGAATAAAAAAATATTCTTATACAAAATCTTATGTTAATGTCTAAATATACGGTTACAACTCTATGTTTGTTTGGTGTAGTTTTAATAGTATCCAGCTTAATTTTTAATATTACTACATAATCAGATACATTAATTTTTACCAAAATCAGTCGAGTCCTCAGTTCGTGGTTGCGCGGTAGCGCTCTCGCTTCCCGCGCCAGGGTTCCCGGGTTCGATTCCCGGCGGGGTCAGGGATTTTTTCTGCTTCGTGATGACAGGGTGTTGTGTGATGTCCTTAGGTTAGTTACGTTTAAGTAGTTCTAAGTTCTAGGGGACTGCTGACCATAGATGTTAAGTCCAGTAGTGCTCAGAGCCATTTGAACCATTTTTGAACCAAAATCACTCGAACAGTGTGCAAGGATGAGTATTTTCTAAACGCATCTACAAATTAATGTAGTATTACAAGGGACGCCGGCATATGGTGTAAGCAGAGTCCAACACATTGAAAAAACGTGCTTGAAAATCGAAATCATTTTCTGAAACGTATAATACAAGTGATAAGTAATTCTAGTGTAGGTATTTACGGTTGCTACAGTTTCCGCCAGCTTATTACCGATAGTCTAATGGTACTGCAACAGTTTCTGTTGTGTGTTTGTATCAGGCAGGTAATTTTTAATGAGGGGTGACTTTTCTTCATAACGTTACCATTATCGTCTTTGCGTTTCTCTTGCTTTCCTCCTCATACCATAAAGTCATCTTGCAGCTTTAGGGCGGGTCTGCATTAGTTATGTTGCGCTTGTGTACAAATTGGACTGGTTGGACTATTAATTGCTTCCAGCCATAGCAGGACAGAAATTGTGTTAGGCTATGGAATGGATGGTGCTGGTTTCTGTCTCATGTCTCTCAGTCTTGGTATTTGTATCTGTCACTTCTCTATCTCCCTGAGTGTCCACTTTCCCTTGTTCCCTTGCAGTTCATGACTTAGAAGATAGTAATATTTGACATTCTTTCTGCATATATATATATATATATATATATATATATATATATATATATATATATTCTGGATACCAAGTTTTACGAATTCTTCCCGACAATCAACCACGTCACCAAAAAACACACACATATAGTTTTACGAATTCACGACTGATAACCAACAGCGAACTACAGCTTTATGAGTGCTGTTTGGAGTATTTTGCAATTTAATTTCCAGCATCCTCTATGTCCCTCACATCCGAAGCCTCATGTACGTATGTGAGAGGAAGTAATATACTGCCTACAGCATAATCTCACCGATTTTTCAATAGTAAATCTCTGCTGTATACACAGCTCCTCTACTGCACAGCCGTCACCTAAGGATCAAATCTTGAGGTAATAGAGTGAGGCTTATATCGTAGCTTGACAGGTATATTGCATCCTTGCACATAAACCCAATAAACTGCAGATGCAACGTTTCCTGGTCGATTGTGACCCATACACGGGATTTATTTGCTAACTGACGAAGTGTTCGAATGACAGCTTATAGAAGTGTACCTCTACGTAATCCAGAATTCGTCTATACACTTTCACATGATTGAAATACATTTTGTATAGCAATATGATCAGAAAGGCTACCAACAGCAAATACACGTGTAATCGATTTCCACCTAATTTACTAACTCTACTTTACCTCTGTCTGTTGTACGTCTGCACGATATGTGAGCTCCGGTCGCAGTGTACTGCCTGTTATGATACATTGTAGTCCGCTACATGGCCACGGTGGCGCGTCGAGTAGCCCCCTCTGTTCGATATGTTGGAGGAATGCAGCGCTGCGAGTGGGGTTTCCAATTAGAAGTTATGAAACACTGGCCTGTCCTACTCTCGCAGCATGGAGCTGGTGTCCCATGTGCCATTGGATATTCAAGGGCCATTGAGTAGCATGTCGTAAATTACGATTGTGTACTTATTTCTATTCCTCCGATTAAGAAAAAGCTTCAGACAGAACGTATATCGATTTTGTTATGAAATCGTAATCTGTAATAAAAACGGGGGGTTCCCACTGAAGATATCAAAGTAGCTTCCCGCCATCGACGCACGTGGGGTAGGGGACCGAGTGACGTGTTACTGGATGTCCCCCTACGAGACAAACAAATTGGAATTATAACTTTTTTTGTTCTGATGTGCAGTTTTCCAGATATTTCAGTCTCTTCATTTAAAAAAATAACGACCCAACACAAACACACACACACACACACACGAGATGTACTGTTTGCCAGATAGAAACTCGAACACTGGAACTTTGCCTTTCGCGGACAAGTGCTCTGCCAACTGAGCTTTCCAAGAAAAACTTGCGATCCGTCTTCACAGCTTCATTTCCGTCAGTACCTAGTCTCCTACCTTCCAAATTCCACAGAAGCTCTCCTGCGGAGCTTGCAGAACTTGCAAAAATGGTTCAAGTGGCTCTGAGCACTATGGGACTTAACATCTATGGTCATCAGTCCCCTAGAACTTAGAACTACTTAAATCTAACTAACCTAAGGACAGCACACAACACCCAGTCATCACGAGGCGAAGAAAATCCCTGACCCCGCCGGGAATCGAACACAGGCACCCGGGAGCGGGAAGCGAGAACGCTACCGCACGACCACGCAGAACATGCGCTGCTGCAAGAAAGGATATTGCGGAGACATAGCATAGCCACAGCGTGATGGATATCTCCAGAATGAGATTTTCACTCTGTGGCAGATAGTGTAAATGAGGTACTGGCTGGGTAGTTCAGATTTTAGAGCACTTGCCCGCAAAAGGCAAAGGTCCAGAATTCGAGTCTCGTTCCGGTGCACGGTTTTAATCTGCCAGGAAGGTTCATATCAGCACACACTCCCATGCAGAGTGGAAATCTCGTTCTGGAGAGAAGCAAATAATCAAAATTTCAGGAAATGGTTCAAATGGCTCTGAGCACTATGCGACTTAACTTCTGAGGTCATCAGTCGCCTAGAACTTAGAACTAATTAAACCTAACTAACCTGAGGACATCACACACATCCATGCCCGAGGCAGGATTCGAACCTGCGACCGTAGCGGAAAATTTCGGAAAAACTGGATAATTTATTCAAGAAAAACAACTTAAACTGAGCAGCGTCATTGAATGACATAGTTTTTGGATGTCCTCCTGAGGGATATCGTGTCAAATTCTGTGCAATTGGCGCTTTAGATCGTCAAAATTTTGTGTGATTGTAGGGCCTTGCCCATAATGCTCCAGACGTTCCCAAGTGGGGAGAAACCCGGCGACCTTGTTGGTCAGGGTAGGGTTTAGCAAGCACAAAGACAACCAGTAGAAAATATCACCATGCGGGGGCGAGCATTATCCTGTTGAAATTTAAGCTCAGGATGTCTTGCCATGAAATGCAATAAAACTGGGCGTAGAAAATCGTTGACGTACCGCTGTGCTGCAAGGATGTCGCAGATGACACCCGACCATCACTCCTGGTTGTCGTGTAGTATTGTGGGGAAGAGTCAGGCTGGTTTCTCACCACTGTTCACGGCGTCTCCAGACACGTATTCGGCCTGGAATCTCACTGACTAGAGTAGAATTATCTTCAGTGATGAAACCCGTTTCGAAATGAGCTCTGATGGTCAGCGAAAACGTGTCTGGAGACGCCCCTGTACAATAATGAAATTAAATATCAACCTGACTGTCGCCCATCATACGGCCCGATAACTCGGGGGGTGACGGTCTGGGGTACAATTTCATTTCATAGCAGGACCCTTTGGTTGTCATCCGCGGCATCCGTACAGCCCAGTGATACTTCGAAGATGTTCCACGCCACGTTTTGTTGCCCTACGTGGCAAGCCATCCTGGGCCTACATTTCAGCAAGATAATGCCCACCAGCATATGGCAAGATTTTCTACTGCTTGTGTTTGTGCTTGCCAAACCCTCCCTTGGCCAGAAAGGTCGCCGGATCTCTCCCCAACCGAGAACGTTCGGAACATTCGTATTCAAAGAGGGATGAGAATTTGTAGCGGTTATCTGCTACTTGCGGAAATCGTAGGAAAACTTCTGAGTAATAATGCAGTGATGGACGAGTGCTTACTTGTAACGTAATGATTTGAATAACGACTCATTACTGTAAACGTTATTGATTTTTAGAGAATGCCTAAAGTTTGCATTTGCTGGTTTCTTTTAATAGCCGTACGTTGGTCTACTCTTTATTGTGTAGGTGCAGCTTGTGGCCGGACACTGTTAAGAAGCGGTGTGACTGTTATCTGGTGGAATCTGATATGTTTTCCGCGCCAGTATGTCGAAAGCTTGGCCGTTACTGGGGGTGACACAAGGTCGCGGATACTCCGTTTACCAGCTGCGTGAAAGATGATTAGCGGCAGTTGGTGGAAGTCAGTGAGCGTTTGTAGTCTGCAAATTGAAGCCCTTCGATTGCAGATATAAGCGTAGTGATACTTACGCGGGCTAGATGTTTCATATACTTGAAGTATAGACACGTTGGCTACTTCAGATAGATAGGAGCAGTCACAGACGTGCAGCCGGTCAGGGTGGCCGAGCTGTTCTAGCGCTACAGTCTGGAACCGCGCGACCGCTACGGTCGCAGGTTCGAATCCTGCCTCGGGCATGGATGTGTGTGATGTCCTTAAGTTATTTAGGTTTAATTAGTTCTAAGTTATAGGGGACTAATGACCTCAGAAGTTAAGTCCCATAGTGCTCAGGTCCATTTGAGCCACAGACGTGCACGTCCCTTTTCCTTGTACACTCGAACGTAGCAATAGTTCGTGTGCTAATTATTCTGTTATGTATTTACGTGCGTTTGTGCAATACCTGGGAAAAGTACATCAATCAAAAGGGTTGTAAATTATTTTAAATTGCAATGAGAGGTGATCGTGTATTGGATTGTTTCTCCCATTTTTTTTAACCCTGAAATGCTACACATTAATAATGCAACAGTTTATTTGTTGCACTGTGGTAATAGCAATGGGAGGTGCATATTTACTGTTAAATAATGCATTATGGAAACGCTTAAACTTTCAATTGTCTCGTACTTATGTATGTGTTTGGAACAATTTGGTGGTGATGCACTTACAGGAAACGCCATGGCTTCTTAGGAAGGAGGTGCTGATATTTGGAAACTCAGTAAAATTGCAACAACTTAAAATTGGAGGAGGGAGACCTTACAGAAAATGCCCAATACCCTACTGTTAATTGCAGGAAGTTGTGAAACTTGAAGGCTGTCATTCTGAACCATTAATTATAGTAATATTGGCTATCATTTTTAAGTAGTGTAGCACCATGTCGCACAGTGAGTCTAGAGGAGTGGGTGGACTGATATTTTCCGCCTTTTTTGTGGAATATGCCACGACATTATTCATTTATACTAATTCAATCACATATGCGAATATGAAAGTGTCTGACCTAGTAAATTTTTGTGATTTTTTAAAAGTAGGATAGCTTTGCCACTAATGAGCCTTCCCTTACAGTGTACAGACCTCGAATGAAGAGGCCCACGCAATTGTCCTAGAAATAAGAGGTAGAGGAGTGAAGAGCAAAACAATTTTAATTGGTACGGAGGCCTCTCTATTAATCGAGATCGATAGAGGGAGGGTGACCTTGAATGTACTCCATACAAGTGGCTGAGATGCGTGGACAGTGCAGGAAGTCCATATATGGGAGGGGGGCAGGAAGTCCTTGTGTGGGAGGGGAAGAGGGAAGTTTTGTGGGGGGGGGGGGCTGGAGAAAACAAGCACAATTGCCTCAGGTGTAACGTGACACAAGAAGTGTCCTTGAGATAAGGTGGTTATCTGCACCCTTACCCACCCTACAATTCTACTGCTGTATACTTTTTTGAGGGAAGTTGATGAGGAACGTGATGGTACTCGTGACACTTCTACCACCGTTTATCATAGGCGAGAAACTCAGGCTTCTTCTGGCAGATTACGGCACATAACTATTTGTCTGTAGTTTCCTGTTGAAAACATGTGTGGCGAACAAGATAATTCATACCCTTGCTGTGGGGTCCTGTCCACTCGTCGCTTATAGGGTGTCTAAATGATGCTGCGTTCTTCGAATGGTATACAACAATTCAAGCAAGCCACATTACTCGTTCTTATTACAAATAAGCGGATTGACAATACTTAACTTTGAATTTACAACAGTGTCGCGAGCGATGGACGACATGCAAACAGTTAATGTCCTGTGCTGTATAATGCAATCGTAATGCTCTCTGCTGTTATTGTCCTAATATTGTCCTGGCCAGGGCTGGCAGGAGCGGCGCTTCTATTCTCTTCGGCTAGAGGGTGCTCCTGTCGTTGTGCGGTCCTAATCAGTGCACCATTTGTTGGTAACGCCACGTAGCGCTCTGTATGAAAATCACTGGCTCTGCTGTGTGCAGTCTGTGGCTGGTTGACATTGTTGGAATATTTGCTATTGTAGTGTTGGGCAGTTGGATGTGAACAGCGCGTAGTGTTGCGCAGTTGGAGGTGAGCCGCCAGCAGTGGTGGATGTGGGGAAACATATGGTAGAATTTTAAGAGCGGACGATCTGGACGTGTGTCTGCCAGAAAGAGTAAATTTGTAATACTGGATATCATGAACTGATATATATATATATATATATATATATATATATATATATATATATATATATATATAATGATTTTTGAACACATTGTTTGTTCTCTATCAAAATCTTTCATTTGCTGACTGTGCCTATCAGTAGCTAGTGCCTTTAGTAGTTAGAATCTTTTATTTAACTGGCAGTAGTTGCACTCGCTGTATTGCAGTAGTTCGAGTAACGAAGATTTTTCTCAGGTAAGTGATTCATGAAAGGTATAGGTTATTGTTAGTCAGGGCCATTCTTTTGTAGGGATTTTTGAAAGTCAGATTTCGTTGCGCTAAAAATACTGTGTGTCAGTTTAGTGGTTCAAATGGCTCTGAGCACTATGGGACTCAACTGCTGTGGTCATCAGTCCCCTGGAACTTAGAACTACTTAAACCTAACTAACCTAAGGACATCACACACATCCATGCCCGAGGCAGGATTCGAACCTGCGACCGTAGCAGTCGCACGGTTCCGGACTGCGCGCCTAGAACCGCGAGACCACCGCGGACGGCTCAGTTTAGTGTTGATCAGAATAAGTAAAGAGAGTAATATCTGATTCCGTTCAGTTTTGCTCAGTTGTTTGAAAATCAAATAACGTAGAGGTTTATCAGTACAGTAATTCATTAATTTTTCAAAGGGGATGTTTCACATTGGCCGACGTCGTCTCACCGCCTTCTCTGCTGCTGTTCTTCATCTTCGTTCCGGCGCTTGTGATTATGCCAGAACATTCCTCCTCCTCCCCCCCCCCCCCCCCAAAAGCGACGGACCGTCGTCGTGTAGGGAGTGCGATCACGGGGGGGGGGGGGGGGGGGGGATGCAGGGGTGTGGGTGCATCGCCGAGCCTGAAGCTGTGGCTGCAGGGGACATCAAGCTTCCGGTTGTACGCCGCCATCCTGCCTGCGCTCTGGCGGAAGCGTCTCCCGGAAAATGACGAGAAAGGTACGCGCACACCTCCTGATGCCATGAACCAGGTGAAGGAGGCGGTGCCCTCTGGATCCGCGAATATGGGAGAAGACCCACGGAAAGATCATCGTGTGCATGGCAGAGGCGAAGCTGATTTTGATGGCGGCGCTGCAAGCCATCTGGACCTGAAAGAAGATACACGCAAGCGCTAAGTCGACGGACGATCTCGCCTCGTGCCCACCGTCTGCTGCCGCTGAAAACCCTGGAAAAAATAATATCATGCTTCGCGAAGCGATACTTGCGGCCTTCCTTCGGCGCCGGATGCTGAGGAGGGTGGAGCAGATGGGGCAGTGTCCGATGGCGGCGGCCGTGAAGCATTTTAGTGGGCGATGGTCCATCTCGTGGGTGCGAACGACATGAGGCGAGAAAAGTTGCAATGCTTGATCCCTGGTGCCTGCGGAGCGAAGTTTGGCCATCTGCTGCTTGAAGGTTCTGACAAAACGTTCCGCTTCGCCGTTTGACTGTGGATGGAACAGTGCACTAGTTAGATGCTGTATGCCATTTCGTCCACAGAATGTTTTAAATTGATTTGACGTGAACTGAGGGCTGTTGTGTGACATTATGATTTCAGGTAAACCTCCGAGGTAAAAAATCGATGACAACACATGAATTGTGCTACGTGACATTGTCGAGTTCATTGGCGCAGCAAAAGAAACTTGGTTTACGAATTAACCACAATCAACCAACGAGTGTTTGAAAACGGTCCCGCAAAGTCCATGTGCACGCGTTGCCATGGCAATTCCGACTTAGGCCAAGCAGAGAATTTTTGTGGTGGGTGGACTGATCTTCCGCACATGCGTGACAGTGTGACGTCATCCCAGTGTCCATGGTCAACTAACTGCAACACTCCTTTTTAAAAAGGTTTAGGGATCAACATACGTGACTGACCACTGTCATCTTGAACAAGAATCACACCTTTCTGTACAGTGAGGCCATGCCGACGTGCAAAGTATCGGCACACTACTCAGTTGTTTATGCTATTCAATGAACGAGGCCAAGATGTGCGAATATATGTTAGCAAAATGTTCAAATCTGGATCAGCTTTCGTGGGCTGTGCAATTTTACTATAGTTCAGTGGAAAAGACTCAAGCAATTCAGAATCCTGAGCATCGATGTGACAACAAGATGCAGCAGAAGCGTTGAAGTCTGTATCAGGGCCAATCGGAAGACGTGAAAGCGCGTCCGCATTACCATGTTGAGCCATCTGACGATACACAATCTCGTGCTGGTATTGAGACAGTAACAAAGGCATCTTTGCAATTTTTGGGAGGTTAGTACAGGAATAGGTTTCGTTAGATATAAAAAGGACTGTAAAGGCTTGTGGTCCGTTACTAAGTTGAATTTTCTGCCATAAATATAGTGGTGAAATTTGGTGACACCATACACAATAGCCAAAGCCTGTTTCTCAATTTGTGAATACTTACACTGAGCTTTGGACAAAGTTTTTGATACGATAGCAATAGGCCTGTTTTTGTCACAAATTCTGTGCGAAAGCACTGCGCCGATTCCGTAAGAGGAAGCGTCAACTTGCAATACAACTGGTTTGTCAGGTTCAGAATGAACTAAGCATCGATCATTGAGCAGTGCATCTTTAAGTTTTTGAATAGCTACTTGGCACTCATCTTTCCAAACAAAGGGGACATTTTTTCGACACAAGCTATGTAATGTAGCTGCGATTAGTGCAGCATTCGGTATGAATAGAATATAATAGTTCATTTTTCCTAAAACTGACTGCAGTTCTGTGATATTGCGAGGAACTGGCAAGTCTCGTATGGCTAACAAATGCAACTGAAGAGGATGTACGCCTTGACTGTTTATGACGAGACGAAATATTGCAACTCAAGTCTAAAAAATCACACTTGTCTAGTGTACGCTTTATTCCTGCATCACATAATACACGAAACAAGGCAAGTAAATTTGCAATATGTTCTGCAGGTGTACCATCTGCTACTACAATATCGTCCATATAGTTTGAACAGTTTGGCACTTGTACAGTCAGCTGTTCCAAATACCGTAGGCAAATGTCGGGTGCGGAAGCACTGCCAAAAGGCAGACTCAAATATTTAAACAAGCCCATATGAGTATTTACTACACACGCCTTCTGAGATACTTCATCGAGTTTTTGAAAAGTAGCGTCCAGCGCCTAATTTTTCATGAAATCCTCTGGGTGTGGCAGTGGATACTTTTCAATCACAGTTTGTGGGTTGAATGTAGACTTAAAGTCAACACAGAAGCGAAAGCGACCTGAAGGTTGACTACTAGATATAGGCGCAGTAACTCCGCTATCTTGTAATTCTGTAAGTTCAGCAGCGACTTTGTTCCATAATGAAATGGGAACAGCTCTGGCCCGGCAAAATTTTGGCTGAACATAGTCGTTCAGAGTAATACGTGCAACAAAATTGTTAGCCTTTCCTGAACCTTCGGAAAAGAGTTCCGGGAATTCTTTTGAATTGAATGCTAACACTGACAACATATTACATTGAATGTTGAAGTCGAACAAATCAAAAGAATCAAGACCAAATATGTTCCAACACTCGCGTGATTGTACCACTATAAAAGTCACTGTTCTCGTATGTTAGCGATAAATTGCAGGCAAAGTACATATTCCGAGACTGAGAATATCTTGTCTACTATAAGCCGTCAGTTACGGACTAGTTTTAGACATGTGTGGGGAGCCTAACAGTTCATACGTTTGACGATTTAGCAATGTGACGCACCCGTGTCCATCTGAAATTTCATACGTTTACCACAAAGTAGCAATTGAACAAAAGTTTGTTCGACTGGAACCCAACTTGGAAAGGCGTTAGGGAAAAGTTTTTGTAGGAGCCTAAACACTCCACTTCCTACTGTCGATAATAGGTATGGAAGTTTCACAGTATCTGGCACGTTGTGAGCTAGAAGGTGGTGGGCCTCAAATTGGGACAACCACTCGAGACATTCCTCGTCTTGTTCACGAAACTGTCAGAAGTCGTGGGATAGCAGCTGCAGTAGGTGGAGCTTGTTCCGTCGAGCGCGCAACACCGTGTTGAGTAATGTGGAGATCTGTTGCATGTGGAACTGAAACATTCTGTGGTATCAAACGCTTGTGCCATTGGCGCCTGAGTTGGGGGCGGGACAGGTAGGGTGGGCATGTTGGAAGACACAAATGCAACAAACTGTCAAGGCAATCCAGCAAAAAAATGCAAAGAAAACTACTGCAACGCCCACCTGAAAACTCTTATTAGCAAAAATGACAAGAATCTGGTAAATCAAATAAGCGCCCCTGCAAAGGAAAAACAAGAAAATTAAGGCGCCAGAAAAAACTTTTTGAGTTTTCCATTCATCAAAAAACAAAATTCATTGTTTATGTTTATTAGTTTCAGAAATATAGACGTGCCAAATCATATGATTTTTTTTATATACACCCTGTATTTCATCGCTCATTCATTCATCCGCGCAAGCGCTCGAAAATATCCTCCGCATTATGGTTGTGACGTTGTATGTTCAACAATTTTCATTCACTTTTGGGATATTTCCGTGTGCCAGACACCACACTTGCTAGGTGGTAGCCTTTAAATCGGCCGCGGTCCGTTAGTATACGTCGGACCCGCGTGTCGCCACTATCAGTGATTGCAGACCGAGCGCCGCCATACGGCAGGTCTAGAGAGAATTCCTAGCACTCGCCCCAGTTGTACAGCCGATTTTGCTAGCGATGGTTCACTGACTTTTACGCTCTCATTTGCCGAGACGATAGTTAGCATAGCCTTCAGCTACGTTATTTGCTACGACCTAGCAAGGCGCCATTATCTGTTACAATTGATACTGTGAATCATGTAATGTCAAGAGCGACGTTCGTCATTAATAGATTAAACTTAAGTATTCCACCAGCTACGTCCGTTGTTTCTAAATTCTAATTTCCTTACCCTGTTCCAGACCTCACGCCAGCCTGCGTGAGCTAAATCGCGTGCCTTTCGGCCTCCTTTAGTACCAAGGTGTTGGCTCTCCTGCCAGCCACAACACGGGGTTTTTGAAATGTTAATAAGAATCAGCCTATATAGAACCACGCGAACACCAAGTATCGCCAAATCAATGAACACGATTTAAATGCCCTCTATCAGCACACAATCTGTGAGTGGTAAGTAAAAAATGGCGACATGGCCGCACCAAATTACAGTACCTGTTTCATGTAAAATTACTCATGGATTTTGTCTAGAATTCACTGCGTGTTTCAAACTTGAGTAGACACATTATAGTCTCTGCCGTAAGCTCAGGCTGCAGCGCTTCCAGAATGCACAATAATGCAGGCCCGCGATCGCTCAGTGCGTACAGCTGGCCCCATAAACTGACGCCATTCACAACTTGCGTCAAGACTCTTCTCGACCGAGCAAGCAACCACCTTTCCTCGTGAGTCCGTACTACGACTGACTGATCACTTCCGTGTCCCGACTGCTGCCAGATAAACACTTCCGCAACGAGAGAGAGAAAACCACAAGTCACCGGCAAATATAGCCGACGTATGACTTAGGCCTGATAGAGCCAACCTAGGCAAAGGTGCCGCACACGGCACATTGTGATGTCGTCAGACATGCGATTCATAATCAGGGCCACCAAATGATAACGCATCATCGCCAAAAAGCATTATCTCTGGAATTTTTATATCTGTTATATCGCTGGTGTACGAGGAGGCTAATCCTCTACACGTAGAAATCCTCAGTTGAGGAATAAACGTGAAATTAAAGGAAACAGTGGTAACTATGAAAATAATGCGATGAAGCACCTTACTCACTTACGTCCTGCTACCTTGATGGGAAAGGAAAATAGTAGGACCTCGGCATGGCCATTGTCATTGCTGGGAGTCCCGATGCCCCAGTAGCAGAACACCAGAAGTGAAATGATCGTACGGCATTGTTGGCCGGGAGATCCCATGTGGGGTGTTCGGCCGCCGAAATTGCAAGTCCTTTTTAGCTGACGCCACTTCGGCAACTTTCGAGTCAATGATGATGAAATGATGATGAAAAACACACAACACCCAGTCATCACGAGGCAGAGAAAATCCCTGACCCGGGAATCGAACCCGGGACCCCGTGCGCGGGGACGACGACATATGAAAGTTAGAGGGTTTGGCCGTGAATCGTGCAGGGATAGCCAAAGCGATTACAGCGACCATTCGCGTAAAGCGGGAAATCTAGGGTCGAGTATTGGTGCAGCAGAAATTTTCATTACATCATTTCCTTACAGCTTATGATTGTTCGTATTCACGACTGCGAATACATTTTATGCATTAGAATTTCAGTTACACAAAGTAAGTACGAATAACGCCGTCTTAGGTCTGTGTATGTCCGCCGCTTGTGGTCTCGCGGTAGCGTTCTCGCTTCCCGATCACGGGGTCATGGTTTCAATTCCCGGCGCTTCATCGCGTGTCATCCGCCCTGATGCCATCCACTCCGACCACGGGCCCTCCCCACGGGCGCCACCCAGCCGCAACAAAGGCCAGCTGGCAGGATGGCCATTGCTGGGAGTCCCGATGCCCCAGGGGGAGTTAACGGCGCAGGCATCAGCAGAGCGATCCCTGTGTGGTCAGGGGACTACAACCAACAAGGTACATGGCGGTCCCAACACAACGGACTGGCTACCATGATGGATATCATGTGCAAAACAGTCCATGGTCATCGTCGACGCAGAAAGCGACACTGCATAGTGCATGGTGGAAAACGCACCCGGGATGGTGTTCTCGGCCAAGATATGGAGCAGAAGTGGGACTGAAATGCGACGACGAGAAAGTGGGCTAAAGATCTCAATGCACGATGGACATGATGCACCATGTAAGGCGCCCTTCCTCAATTGGTTCTCTCTTCGGGAAAATTTTGAAGAATGGAGGTCAAACCCTACATGGGACCATCACATAAAGGCTGAAACGTGTGAAACACCTTTTAGTCACCTCTTCAAACAGGCAGGAACACCTCGGGCCTATTCTGACCCCCAGTCCCGCTACAGCAACGTCTGGAGCGGTCTGGACTGTCAGTACATCGATCATTGTTGGGGCTTTCTGTAATACAACTCTGGACACAAAAAGTGGCTCCACGTTGTCTTTTCAGACGAGCCCTCGTTCCACTTACAGTACGACGATGGACGTATGCGTGTGGAGGCTCCAAAGAGAACGAACATTGTCATATTTCATTACTCTTCGTCATACTGATCCAGCACCATGTTTGATGGCGTGGAGTGCTATTGGGTACACCACACAATCACCTCTAGCTCGCATAGTGGTAATCTGGACAGCAGGCATTACATCTGTGATTTGTGAAGAGCGGTGGCTATCCCATATCTTCGAGGTCTCCATCAAGTTTACTTTTACCGAGATTATGCGAGAGCACATGTTGCCCGTACTGTTCTGACCTACCTCGTTAGAACGGATGTTTTAACTCTTGCACTGCCCAGCAAGTTCTCCAGATCTCTCACTCAGTGAAAAAATCACCATCTGGCCATTGGTTGCTGATAATCTGCTACGTCACTAATGATTTTGAACTCTAGCCTAGATCTGAGGCAGCAAGGAACGACGTGCTATTACCCGTCATCCATGCTCAATTCGACTAGATGAGCAGTTAAGTCAAAGCTATTGTTGCTGCGAGAGGTGGCAGATCCGCGTACCAAATTTCGCACCCACTACACCCCCAAATTGCTACGTTTTTAATCGTGTATTCTTCCTGCTATACTGTACACACATAGTAAAGCTTCATTATGTGCTGCCTTTCCCGGTGATGCAATTTTTAATGAACAGCAGTGTAAATAATTAAAACTGGTCAGTATTTTTATTGAGTTGTTAACATTCAGTGAGTCAAATACTTCCGATCGCGTCTTTAACATCAGTGTTTTCTTTTCAATGACAATATGTCCTCGTCAGGATTCAGTTCGCAAGTCGTCTGCTAGTGTATTTCAGTGACTGAACCGCACAGCCAAAGCGCCACAACATTACATAGTGTGAAAAAACAGCCATAATATCTAAATCTCATTTCTCCATACTTCTTCGATTAAGGTTACTTTGTGACTGACGATTCAGCGAGTTGAATCCTTCTCGGGCTCGGCATGCTAGCTTGCTACGTGATTTGTAGCTACACGCACACTGCGGAGCCTTGCCTTATGAGGCAGGCCATGCAGTATCGAGAGGAGTGATAAACAAAGTGATTTTCCATCATGCGTTGCTCCTCTATAAAATATTTCTATGCAAATAAAGTACAGATACAGCTACTCTTGTAGTTAGTAGTCTTAGTTTACGAAATAAAAGTTGAAACCCGCTACTTACAGATTCATATTTTTCATCGCTATATAGTCTTCAACGAATGATTAGAAGCATATACTGCGCTGAAAAATTTGGTTCTTCGGTCTCTTAACGTCTCATCTCATTAGCAAATTGGTTACGATATCATTGTTTCATTGGTCAAATTTATTATGATACTCTGGAGCTAAAAAGTCTACCGCAGTTAATTCTAAGAGTTTGAAGTGTAAGACGTCTGCTGCAGAAGTAGAGAGACTAAAAGAGTTTTGTGAAACACATAAAGGACGTAATAAAGAACGTGAGGGAGAACAGTTTTAGAGACATATCGAACGACAACTGAAGTGATTCAGATATAGAGTTTATGTATTTGTGTTGTAGCCTATTGTACCAAAACTCGGTAGTGTCCGCAACTTACCGTTTTTTTCTGGTTAATAGGCGATTTAGTACTTTGCCATATTTACTGTGTGACTCTGAATATTCGTTTCATGGTTTGCTATTCGTCCTTTAAATGCATACATCACATTTACTCAAGCGGTCCAGTGTGGACTGTAATCATTGTATGGCAACGAAACTGGTAGTTATTCTAATGCATTAATACGGAAACGATTGACGCTGGTCACTTTTGATCACCAGGTTTAAATTTGGCACTGTGTATTCAAGAAAGACGCATAAAAATGCTTCCATATGTAATGGATTAGGAACAGGATGTGGACAGAAAAGGTCAAACAAGTGAGAAAGGCATATTGTTGATTTTGTTATTAAGTGCCGCTTACACAGTTCGTTCAATATGAGCACCGGAGACCTGGGCGAGATGCAAACAGCGCCAGATTTGCTGGTGGCCAAACGCAGAACTAATTTTTTCCAGCGTAAATCGGTGTCACATTAACGTATTAGCAGATGTACCAAGTTTCACTCTCATACAATAATTACAGCCCACAATGGACCTCTTTCAGTAGCTGCATTTTAATTATAACCACCCAGTACATGGCATATTATGAAAGTGATAGAAAAGAACAGCCACGCACTAATTTTCTTGGACAACCTACCGACTAGATGGCGTCACTCAAGGTAAAGGGGTGTTGGTAGATCTGGCAAATAGTGGTAGTCAGACGAGTACACTTACTGTCTAGCTGATCGTCTGATGCAGCGTTCCATCGCTGCTTACTTCTGATGAAAACGAGACAGTAAACATGTACACTCTCCATGGATACTCCCTACGGATACTGAAACACATCTGTCACTCTGCGTCACTATCATGTAGGATCTCCTGCAAGCACACAGCACGATATAGCTGAAACTAAGTTACTTGCACAAATTGTACGAGTCAACGTCGCTGTGACGGCTGCTGTGTTTGCAGTATGTATTAGGTGATTTGGACTTCAGGTAGAAAGCCATCTAACCAGTTAATCAAGATCCCCAAAACTTAGCCAACTAATAATTTAAGTTAAAGGCTGCAGACGATAAAAAATGATTTGGACTAATTATTCACTCACGTTTTCCAATGCAAAACACGTTTTATTTTCAGATTTCAGTAAAATAAAACCCCGCTAATGATGCCATAAATGTGCCGCAACATGTCAGAGTAAGAAAAATAACACAACATTGTTCGTGGCTTGCATAAACCGAGACAACCAAGTCTATATAAGTGACCGTGACATGTGTACAGTGTCTACTAACCCAGCTAGATGCTGAAAATGACATCCAACTCTTTCAGCAGTTGTTAAGGGCTTAACGTTATGATGCTCTGTTACAGAGTTCCCTATCCGTCCACAGCGCAGCCGTTTGAGACGTTGCCTTATATGGCCTCAGTCAATGTCTCGCGCTATTACCATGTTTCGGCGCCACGTCTTTCAAGGTGTTCATTTCTCAATATGTACTAATGCAGTTCCGAAAGTGTGAACAGTAGGCGAGCGCTGGTGCGTGGTAAATTGGTTGTGCAGTTCTCGTTAGCTGAGCTGGCTGGCAGGGCTCCAGCGGCAGACACGTCACGCCAGCTGTCCGCACTCACCTCACTCCCCCCCCCCCCTCCCCCCCCCCTCTTAACAATTCCATGCGTGCTACACTTTCAGTTCAGTTTGGTGCCTCTACTCCTAGGAACTCGAGGTTGATTCGTGGCTGCAGAGTTTTCTCTTATGTCTATTACGTGCATTTCAATATAAGGTCACTCAATTTAATTACGAAGGGCGTTCAATAAGTAATGCAATACATTTGTTTCTGGAAGGAGGTTGATTTTATTCCGTATTACAAAACACCATACTTATTATTCCCCACTCTTTTGGCTACAAGATCCTTTTTTTTACCGTAATATCCGTCCCGTCCGACGGCCTTTCACCATCTTACTGGGAGGGCCTGTATGGGGCCGCATGGTACCACGCCATTGGTCGACACTGAAGCCAACGACTTGCTGCATCAATACCCATCTTATCATCCACGTACTGTTTCCCGCAGATTGCATCCTTCATTGGGCCAAATAGAGGGTCCTTAGTTGCTGTATATTGCCTCTGTTAGGCAGCCAAGAATCCAGTGGGTACACAGCTTTGAGTATTCCAACTGGTGGACAAGTGTCTCAGCACTGTCAACAGACACATCCAATTGAGGAGCAAGGTATTTGATCTAACTCCATCAGCATCGACTGATTTAGTTAGACTGCTTCCTATCACTCGTCTTTTACTTTTGTTGGTCTTTCTCTTATAACCACTTTTCAGTATTCAGTTTATTCTGCTCAACTGATCTTCCAAGTCCTTAACTATTTCTGACAGAATTATGAGTACAGTAGCATTATTTCCCCATGACCTTTAATACCTTTCAAATTTTCTCTTTCGAGCGGTTCTAGGCGCTTCAATCCCGAACCGCGTGGCTGCTACGGTCGCAGGTTCGAATCCTGCCTCAGGCATGGATGTGTGTGATGTCCATAGGTTAGTTAAGTTCAAGTAGTTCTAAGTCTAGGTGAATGATGACCTCAGATGCTAACTCCCATAATGCTTAGAGCCATTTAAACCTGTTTTTAAATTTTCTATTTAATTTCCTTTAGTGCTTGTTTAATTTACAGTTTGACAGGCCACAACACTGTTCTACCCCCTTCTCACGTACTGTCTCCATTTCATGCAGTTCGACTCTTACAGCTAAAACTTGGTGTCCTAGAAGTTGTAGGAAACTCTTAGATCCCTGTATTTTACTCCTGAGTGTAGTCCAGTCAGTAGAGGGTTACAGGGTGTTCTGGCACAAAAGTCGCTGACATCAGCATCAGCATTTCTGGAATCGATGACATCAGCATTACCATTCCCCAAATCGCCGACGTCTGAGCATTCCATTCCCCCTCATTCTCCCCCCTCTGGCCGTTGGCGCTACATATCTGTGTCAGTTTCATCATGGTCTCACCCATCTGTGCCATGGCCTTGGAGCACTAACATTTCAGCCAATGGTATACAAATTCAGACGCTTACCCAAAGAACAATTTTAATTTTTGTAATTCGATTGCATGAGTGTCATCATTTCTTCACTGTCTGTGCTTGGGGGATGAAGGGGTTCCCATTGCTTTAGACCAACATGCTCTTCATTTCAGGTCTTTGCTTGGGTGTTTGTTATAATAAATTAATTTTTTTGCTCAAAAGTATCCAAACGATCTGATGGTGTCGCACAGGCATACACGCAGCATGTGCATGGTTTCACAACAGCATAATGTAGAGGTAACATTGTTGTCATGCCAGCGTAACACCAGCCTTTAACCAGCATCACGTCTGCATCGTGTTACATCAACGATACTTTGAAAGTATAAAATAATGATCTCATAACACAGTCTGCAAAATGTTGGTCAAGTGGCACCAAATCTGGAAACTGATAGAATTGGCTGTACAGTAGCAAAATGGTAGGATGCCAGATGTGCATAATGGTAAAATTGACTGTAAAAAATTGACTGTACAAAACTGATAGGCCGGCCGGTGTGGCCGTGCGGTTCTAGGCGCTTCAGTCAGGAACCATGTGACCGCTACGGTCGCAGGTTCGAATCCTGCCTCGGGTGTGGATGTGTGTGATGTCCTTAAGTTAGTTACGTTTAAGTAGTTCTAAGTTCTAGGGTACTGATGACCACAGATGTTAAGTCCCATAGTGCTCAGAGACATTTGAAAACTGATAAATTATTAGGATACCAGAACTGAAAATTGCTAGAAGTGGTGGGATAGACCAAAATGCAGAGGTACACTCAAAAGGTAAACACTTTATGCAGATGTCTATCTGCCTACTGTGTAAATGCATCCATCCTTACAGAAAAAGATGCATGCAATGTAAATAATTAGCTGCCTGTCGTTAAGTGTAAATCTTCACCCAACAGCACTTGGGCAAGGGCTAATAATAGTGTCACAATGTAGCCTGTACTCAAAAGTATGAGAATGATCTGAAATATTTATCAAGCAAGCGCTGTTGTCTCAGCTCATAGCTGTAGGGCTTCACTGCTCTTAGGCAGTTTGCTTTCTAATCTAGGTCTGTGCTCTGTAATGAGAGGATTAGGATGTGGGTATTTGTTATACGAAATTAATTTATTATCATTCCAATTATATGAATTTCGGTCATACACTGTAGTGAGAAGACCTTTACCAGCGGAGTTAAAAATTGGCGAGGTAAGACACTTTGGCAGTATAAATTAATGACTACGCAGCATATTCTACAAAACGGCGCTATATGTTAACCTAAGATACTTTAACATTACAATGTATGACATCATGATAAATCCTGCAAAAAAAAGAAACATACCCCTCTCGTTGAATTGTGCGTGTGTGTGTGTGTGTGTGTGTGTGTGTGTGTGTGTGTGTGTGTGTGAGAGAGAGAGAGAGAGAGAGAGAAAGAGAGAGAGAGAGAGGGGGGGGGGGGGTGCTACGCCATCTAAAACTTCGAGCCACTATTACCATAATTAATTACTGACTTCAAGTTTCATGAAGGTAAGAGAAGTGGGTCGTCACAATTTTGGCCACCTAGTTTTGGGTACTCTTCACTGGCACCCAACTAGCCGTTTCCCCCAGCCAAAGTGGGCAGTAGGATGACCTTTAAAAGTATCTGAAACCAGGCCGCCGAAAGCGTAGCGACCCCGTTTCCTTACCTATATGAACTCTGTCATGCTAGACAGATAATCCCATTTCAACTATCGAGCGAGATGGTGCCGTGGTTAGCACACTGGACTCGCATTCCTGATTTAGGTTTTCCGTGATTTCCCTAAATCGCATCAGGCAAATACCAGGATGGTTCCTTCGAAAGGGCACGGCCGACTTCCTTCTCCATCCTTCCCTATTCCGATGAGATCGATGACCTAACAGTTTGGTCTCCTCCCCCAAATCAATCCAACTCAACCCCATTTCCACTACACATACTGCACTGTCATACCAAGACGTGATCGTTCTCTATCTCAGTCAGCATATAAAAGTCGCTATGGGGTGCAACGTCTGCATTCACGTGTTAGATCCTTAAGTGTTATCTAAATCTATATAAATATTCCACAAGCCACTGCACAGTGCATGGCAAAGAGTATATCGTGCCATCTTTTGTCCTATTCCACTCTCGTATTGACCAAGGGAAAATGATTGTCCGAGCGTTTCGACTGGACTTTGTTTTTCTCTATAGTTTTTTCTCTGCTACCGTCACTATTTCGTCTCTCAAAGCTACCCATTCATCTTCTGTTGTATTCGTTTGCCCTATATCGGTCAATAGCTGCCTAATACGGCCTTTTAACATCTCAACAAACTCTCTTTATTTCAACTTAACCCAGGTATAATCTCCTTAATTTCATACCTTCGTGTACTGTCTTCAGTTTTAATATGGAGTTCATAACCAACTGCTTATTGTCAGGTTGCACATCTGGTCCTGTAGAATTCTTCAGTGTAAAATCTGGATTTGAAGTCTCTACCTTACCTTTTTATAGTCTATCTGAAACTGTCCGTCGTCTCAAAGCCTCTTCCAAATATACAACCACCTTTTATGATTCTTGAACCAGGTGTTAACAATTATTAAATTGTAGCCTACTCTCTGTAAAATTCTACCAGGCTGCTTCTCATTTCATTCTTTTCCCTAGTTCACCCAACTTCCTATTCGCTTATCCCTTAATATACCTAGTTTTGAGTTATTTTATTTTATTATGTGTTGATAAACCTGAACTCACCTGACCAGAATCCTGCCACCGCACATCAGTGATTCCTGTCAATTTAGTTGTAAGTTATTACTGTAAAAAAGTGCAGCAGAACCAAATAGCCGCGTGCTTTACATATACGGCCTATCAGTCAGGATGTCAGCAAGGATTAAGATGCATCAAAGGTCAGTGCTGCCACCAGTTTTGTTTATTTTGGTCTTTGACACACTCCGTCGAGGCCTGCAGTAGAACTTATCTTGGACTGCTTGGACTGGAGCTGGACTCTCCGATAACCGAGAACCCAATGTTTTCGCGCTGGTCTCGAAAACTGACATCGAGTATTCTAATTCAACATCCAAGAAGATGACCTCCCATTTCACATTGCTGATCGGCTCATGTCGGCAGCACATGAGACCAGAACAATAAAAGTTGTTGGTTGTTCTCGTAAGAGTCCTCGGTTGTCGAGTTTGTATTTACTTCGTTCTACTTCTTGAGAACAGAGTTCTAGATTCTGCCCATCGCTATCTTCTGCCTTACTCTGCACTGATGACGTCACGATTGCTGTGCCCTCTAGAGAAAACTAACAACTTCAGCTGAGGCACGGCATGATCGCAGACTCTGATTGAACCTGAGTTATCGTAAATAGTAAAACAAAACTTTCCCATGCCTTGGGTTCTATTTATACAGTTTCAGAACCGGAAGTGATGTAGTAGCTAGAACTTAAGCACCTTGTGAAACTCATAGGAGTCCTGTGCGATAACCATCTTCCAATATACCGTAAAACCAAAATATCCAACAGGAACGCTGACCCTATTGCTTTGAATGATATTAATTTGAAAGTCATGTTCTGTTTGCTCAGTGAGCTTGTTCATGTCACCAACGACAGTATCCGGTAGAGATTTAATATACCCCGAAAATCGAGAAAGTGAGAGCAATACGTTCTACATATTGCGTAAACAAGAAAATTAATGACAGACGACTACGTGAATAATAGAAACAAAAACGCCGGGGCATCGTTAATAAGAATATGAAGAGTTGGTAAAATTGAAACGAAGCTGCTCTTGTTTGCAAAGAAGAAAATCAATCCTTTGCAGTTTAAAATTTCCTGCAGAAAGAAAGGATTGTTTGTTGACACTGGTCAGTCATTCCAACTGGCGTGTAGTGTGGGAGGAATCGCAGTTACATTTTCTGCTCGCGATAACGATTAAGCCCTTTTCGGTTTTAGTTTCCAACACGGTAAGACTTAGCAAAAAGCAGCGTCTCCCAAAGACCTATCAGAAATCTAGTTTAGCGTCCATATATTTCAAGAAGCAGCAGGTGACGTAAGACGATAGGGACGACGCACAGAAGTCTCAGTCGGAGGGCGCGAGATGATTCAACTATCTGACGTGCCAGGACCGTAGATGCGAGACTTCTTCCCTCTCAGGTCGTCCTCATTTAGTTTGACGTAATGCAGAAAATGGACTGCGTTCCTGGCGTCCTCGACATCGTTGGAACGGTGCCCACCACTTGAAACAACTACTGAACGGTTTCAAGTGAGACAGCGGAGTAAAATAGATCGTGGCCAATGCAAACGCGAAGTTGCATTTTTAGGAAGGTGTTTACTAAGGTGCGGCGTACTAATGAAGGGAAAACGCGAAAAAAGCTAGAAGTGTTTGTTGTTTGGTTCTGTTCCTATTTCCAAGATACACGTCATATTCGGATCGCCTGAGCTAAAATATCCCATTTCTTACAAAACGAGTGGATCACATATTGAATTAAAAGAGAAATTATGAGACGTTGGAGGAGTGAGGAATAAAGGCCTGCAGACAGTTTTTATGCAGATGTATGAGTGGTACTAGTTTTTCCATTATTTCAGTATTAACTTAGTCAAAAGAGAAAAATTAAAACTTCTAAATATTTGCGGTAGAAACTTAGAAAGTCAGCATTTGCGAAAGATACTGATGTGAAGTCAGTGACTTTCAGCGCTGTACTCAAGACCGAGCAAGTATCGCGTGGTGAGCTTTAACACGCTGCTAGGACTATGCTTTCTGAAAGAGTTATTTTTTGTTTAGGGTATCCTACTAAGTTCGTAAACGCTGTAGGTGATAGAAAGGCGTCGAAAGGCACAATTCGAGCAATTAACAGAACTTAAGAAACATGTTATTGTAGGCACCGATAAAATGGATGGTGGGTGCTTTCGAAGAATTACCAAACAATGTGGACGTTGCAGCAATGTATAAATGCTACTATCAGAGATTCATGGAAGACTTACTAGTTGTCCTGGTTCCGAATGGTAACTGTGTTAAGGTTCATTTCTGACCTGATATATAAAACGAATTAAAATGACTCATCATACGGTAAACGTAGCAGAATTTAGGACTAATGATACGCTCTGAAAAGCGAGGACAATCAGGAACTATTTCTTGGAAGGCTGATTGCAAACAGTTGTGCTGCATGCGCCAGGTTCCACCTCACACATCCTCGCCGTACACCGGGCTTCAATGGTGCAGGGAAGTAAACAACTGCCTAAGCAACGATTTTAGTTGTAAGAGCAGATTTTGCATCGGTATCAGAGATGCTTGTCTGCGAGGGCGGTGTCCATCAGGAGGACGGAGACACAGCTTTCGAAAGACGAAGTTCTGATTCTGAAAACAGTTTTTCGCTGTCATGTTTATGTTTTGTCCGTAACTCTAGTTTGCTAGCTCTATCAAATATCGGTTCTGGAGCCTCAGTTGTACACGAATGGTATTTATGAATCAGCCGTCCCGATTGAGTTATCAATATTGTCTTGATATTTTTAATTTAGAGAGAGTACGATTTCATTTTGGATTCTAGAGAACTCGTAAGGGCAGGAGTTTGTAGGAGATGTTTAAAAATCTCTTCCACACAAATTAACGCATTCTTAGCTGTGTTGTTATACCATCTAGATTACGCTGTTGAAATGTGTGTGAAATCTTATGGGACTTAACTGCTAAGGTTGTCAGTCCCTAGGCTTACACACTACTTAACCTAAATTATCCTAAGGACAACCACACAGAGCCATGCCCGAGGGAGGACTCAAACCTCCGGCGGGACCAGCCGCGCAGGCCATGACTACAGCGCCTAATCTCGCGCGGCAATGACGCTGTGGAGGACCGGGTAAAATATTACACAAACCTCCATCTTCGCTGTTTACAAAGCTTGAAAATTTTATAGATCAGTAATTGCATCCAATTTGATGCCTCTCCCTTGCCACTTGGCATTTCAACCGGTTTTCAAGGAGTTTCTAGCATTCGCTGACTTGACTGACTTTCAGAAATACTGAAGTCAGATTCATTACCCAATAACTCCATTAATTCTACTTTTTCCTTTTGACCTTAGCTTCAGTTACCTCATCATTAGAAGTTGGTTCTGACTTCGCATTAACATTGAAATTCACCTTCGAGACTGCTTTGGACAAATCACCTTCAGATTGTGGGTTTGTTACTATGAGGGAACCAACGTCTTCGATTTCAGTTTCTAATTCTGAGGATACATCGTCAGAGACCTGTTCCATCTTAACTTTCGCTTTACCCTTATCGTTAGATTCCATTTTCAATAGCCTGTTAGAAGTCGTTAACAAATACTTTAAATATTCTTGATTTAGCTTAATTGCTTGACCTCGATGAGTGATCCTGGGTGGGTAAGGGAGGGGGGGGGGGGGGGGGGGGCTGGACACCGATGCGTGAGTGCAGGTCCACCAGCGTCGTGATGATGCACTGTCTTCCTCTAACCTCAGCGCCTGTAGTAGGTGCGATGTAGTGTCGTTTTCTTATCTCCTTCCGTCAAGTTCAAGGCTATTGTGGCTACCATTTACAATTTAGCTTCTACACTCACCAGCAAATCTTAAGACTCCTGTCGCACTGGTTTCAGCATATTTCACATCGGTATCGTGCCCTCCTAAGTTCCCTGTTTTGTACTGATTACTTTCACAGTTCAGTGTCCTGGCCGATTAAGACCATACGTGGGGCGTCGGGTAATTTATATTGTATTATCGTACAAAAATCTATCTTTGGCGTTTACAAGAGCCTCAAAACTATTTTTGCGGTCAGCCAGAAAGCGATGGAAAAGAAAACGTTTCTAGTTGCTATTTACTGAGCGGGTTCATGAACTATGACTATAAATAAAAGTTTTGAATTCTAACTGACAGATATATACAGTAAAAGTCCATACACACAATTCCTGACAATAATAACAATGTTCCTATCGGAAACATCACTATCAACAGTTTAGAGGAGACCTCTACGGGAAGTTCCTAGCAAAATGGTTTATCACCCAGATTTGTAATCATCAAAGTTAATTGCTCTCCTTAAAAGTGGAAAATAATCTCGCGAGTTGCGACTCCGTTTTGTCAAGATTACGAACGGCACGCGAACAGTTACTTCCAAGAAATATAAGCCATCTAGGACGGTGTACAGTCCTCGCGAGTTCAGTTCCCACTTTTACCGAAAACGCGTTTGGTAGCTATCCGGTTGTGACGTCATCTGAAGTACACTGCTCGCAGGCGTGTGACGACGCGGACAGATTGATATCTCGGTGCGAAGTGTTTCCTTCCACTGCCTCCTGGAAGTATTTACGTATTTACATATAGGCGCAGGGGACCACCAAACGGGACATCTGCTATCAACTGCTCCAGGCGTGGGTAACAGTATCTAAATTGTTCAAATGGCTCTGAGCACTATGCGACTTAACTTCAGAAGTCATCAGTCGCCTAGAACGTAGAACTAATTAAACCTAACTAACCTAAGGACATCACACACATCCATGCCCTAGGCAGGAGTCGAACCTGCGACCGTAGCAGTCGCTCGGTTCCAGACTGTAGCGCCTAGAACCGCACGGCCACTCCGGCCGGCAACAGTATCTAAATGGCCCATTTGTCGGACACATATTAATTAATATCCCTGTTGAGTAAAAATTTACAATTTTCATAATTTTTATATAATTAAAGTTACGTTTATTTTAGTCACCAAAAAAGTTGTAGCTTGACTCCATTTAAACTTCGCTGGCTAGAATTTTTAGAGCAGAGTCGACAGTAGTACATGACCTCAGGACTGGCTTCTTCAAATTCCTTGTAATGGTTGTTAATTACTCTAAAGTCTTGAAACTTTGGTACAGCTGTATTATTTCATCAATGTAATTGCATGCTGTAATTAGAACTTTCTATAACTACTACAAAATATACTTAATCTATCATGAAAAGGGATGTATTCGTTCCAGATTTAGTTTTTAATAAATAACTTGAAAACTAATAGAGGTACCTTATTGGTGCTACATATTTAGTTGTTTTTAAATGAAACTGAGGCTAGATACGAATTTTCATCTTTCTCAGTCTAGTATTTAGTGCCTTCAGTTTTTTGGAAAAACGCCGATTTTGACCAAAATATTACACCGATCAAGTTGAGACTTGTAACTTTTGATTGTGACATACCTCTGCATAGATTTCTAGCTTGATTATTTAGCGCAACTTATTTTTTGCTTAAAATAATATTTTTAGCGAAAAATATTTACTGTATCATTGTAAGACTTGACAATGTTAAAATTAATATACTGAAACATACACTGATAAAGTTTGGAAAAGTTATTTTAATTTAACTCTTAGATTATGGTGCAATCTTTTGTATACTACGTACAGGCGCGTTATGGTGACGTGGCGCTGGGGTTAGTGAACTTGTAAGTTCTGGCACACTCACTCGACTTCTTTCGTCACAACGCGCGTTTTAGAGAAAGACTTGGAATGGTTAGAAAACTGTGAATAAGTAAACACACATTCCCATACCTGTGCAAAGGATTAGCGAATGTTTTGTCATCAGTTAGTGATTGTTGATGAAAATCTTTTCCAATAAAGAAGATAGTAACTATGTAGAATATTGGGGTTGTTGTCAAACAGTTCGATGTTTATAATTCAAAAATGGTTCAAATGGCTCTGAGCACTGTGGGACTTAACTTCTAAGGTCATCAGTCTCCTAGAACTTAGAACTACGTAAACCAAACTAACCTAAGGACATCACACACATCCATGCCCGAGGCAGGATTCGAACCTGCGACCGTAGCGGTCTCGCGGTTTCAGACTGTAGCGCCTAGAACCGCTCGGCCACCCCGTCCGGCGTTTATAATTCAGCAAATTTATAATCATTTATTTATTTGTTTCCATTAAAAAGAGATAAAAATGTGTTTCTTTCCAGTTAAACAAAGGGATCAGTTAAATACCATTTAGTAATGGACTACTCGGATGTGGGCGTGTCTGGAGTCATTTTCTGATAAACGGCGAGTGGCTGTAAGAACTGAGTAGTAGATACAAAAAAAACGTATACAGATCTCAAAGGACAAACCTGGAGTAATCCAAAACGTGAACTCCAACAATCGTCAACAGCAATTACAAACCGAGAAAAAAAAAAGTATGCACAGTACCGATTCATATCTAGATTTTTCGTGGAAACGTCGGGATAAAATCGTAACAAGCGTTTAGTATTAGTATGGAATTTAATAGAATGGGAACACACAATAGTATAATGACTATGGAACAGATAAATCATAGGTTTGGAGTGTCGCTGACCGCTCTGTGCCCGATGGTCGAGTTACCCAGTTGTTTTGCGCCGTTTTTCTTTTAATTTCTTTTTAGAGCTTGCCGTAGTTTCGCATTTACTCGGCACTAGAATTTTAGACTTCTTAGATTCCATGCAGCCCCAGATTTCCTCCGAGTAGCATTTTCTATCATTTCGAACATATTTACGAACCATATGAGACATCTTTAATTATTTTGTAACATTCAGTTTAATACCGAGTTTCACTTATATTCCGACGAATATTCTTGTCTCACTTTGGGTTCTAGTAGAGCTCCGAAATCTCATCACGGTGACACCATAATTAATGACCCAGCTAAAGACTTTTAGAACGCTGCATCAATTTATACCTTTACATTAAGTTAATTTGTAACAATGAAGCGCATGCGCCTACACCGGTACGATGACGTCGCAAGGGAAACAAATGCTGCACGACAAACACATACAAACATGATCTTTCCGTGTAGTTACAACTATATTTTACATATTATTAGTTTTGTAATTATTATGATTCAGTCTAATGGTATTTTATCACACAAGAAGTTTCTATCGACGAGCGAATAGACGTTTTCATGTCAAAACTAAGAGCAAAAGAATAAGTGTGCGAAAATAGCGTAGGCGATCGGAAAGCTTCGGGAACATCAACACACTGGACGAGGAAAGCGCGCACACATTCCTCCTAGCTTACGTCGCCAGAGGTTGCTGCCAAATGACGTGAAGTTCACACTGCCAGCAGTACGGTAGCGAAATCAAACAACTCTGGATGGGCAACGCTGGTGCCTCCATCTCGATCTCGATATGCGAGTCCGACGAGGATACTAAGTACTGCTTTTCCTCCACTCAGGATAAAATCGCTTCTTCCACATTAACATTTAAAAAAAAAAGTTAGTAGCAACCTAATAACTCAGTTAACACTCAAATGCGGTAGTATATTTACACAGCGCTAATACCGTTTGTTGAAGCTGAAAACCGGCAGCCAAACCAGCTTTTTCGGAATGCATATTATAGTCATTTTTATCTGTTTTCCGTCTTTTCCTTAGTTGCTCTAAATTAGACGAGGTATGTACCGTCTATGCAACTAAATGCAGTTTGTTTCTTACCTTACGTAATTCGCTTCTTTTACTTGGGAAGCATCATGAAACAATTGTTTCTTTTTGTACATACAATAAACGTATTATGTGATGGATGTAATATGCTGCTATATTTCATTTTTTTCGTGTTTTTCTCTTGCTTTTTTATGTTAGAAGCACGTTTTGTAGCACAAGTTCCGTATTGTGAATGTATCGTTCGGTGTTACTTATGATTTCCCGCCCTGTTAACACATGTGTGTCGTCCTGGAGATGTATTTGTTAGTCTTCATACTCCAGCTGGCCGATTTCTGGCGTTGTTTCATCCACATTTCTCACATTGCATGTATCACTTTCACTTCTATTTGGTGATCAACATGTGTGTGTTTTCGGTGTGTAGTGTTGCCAACTGTTGTGTGTTTGTCTGTCTTTTGTTTCTGTTGTGTTTGATAGTTTTCATTTGTTGTGTGTGTGTGTGTGTGTGTGTGTGTGTGTGTGTGTGTTTGTGTGTGTGTATGTGCGTTTCAGTGTGTGTAAATATTTTTTAAATAAATATGAGTTTTGTGTGTGTGTGTGTGTGTGTGTGTGTGTGTGTGTGTGTGTGTGTGTGTGTGTGTACTTTGCTGTGTGCAAATGTATTTTTTTTAAATATGAGTTCATGTGTCTGTTTGTGTGAGGTGGAGGGAGGGAGGGAGGGAGGGGGAGAGAGAGAGAGGGAGAGAGAATAGGGGAACGAGGGTCAAGAGATTCATTAATTATTTATCCTGGTTACAGTTCGGTTTGTTATTCTTTTGTTGGCTAGCATGATCAGATAGTTATTGTTCATATGGGTTTGGTCTTTGAGTACCATCATTTCCATTGCAATGGCTCTTTGTATGTGAAAGTTTTCCTGCCATGTCAGGAATTTTTTGTTGTGATTATTCACTCTGATAACTGTCATGTCACATTCCATGTTGGATGGTTACAGCACCGATATAGTACAAAAAATCAATCAAAAAATTAAAACACAACTAAAGAAAAATCAAAACAAGCAGAGAGCACAGAACCCCACAGTCTCTAAAGCACACTCAGAAACACAAAACAATGACACTGATGACATGAATAACAGATAAAATTGGTACACTCTTACACACAAACACAAAGCAACACACACGATAGCAAATACACTAAAGAAACAGGGATTACAAATAGCTTACAGAACAAGAAACACACTTCAATCACATTTACAAACAACAGAAAAACCAGATAAATACGAAGGAGCAGGTATATACCAGCTAGAGTGTCAAGACTGTAAATCAGTATATCTGGGAATGACAAGCAGGAGCTTTGACACTAGATATAAAGAACATACAAGAAGTTGGAATTACGAAAATAGCCATTCTACCTCCGCCGAACACGTGATAAAACATGGACATGAACCATTCAACATGGAATCTGACATGACAGTTATCAAAGTGAATAATGAAACAAAAGCTCCTGACATTGCAAGAAAACTTTCACATACAAAGAGTCATTGCAATGGAAAATAAGGTACTTAACGACCAAATCCATATGAACAATAACTCTCTGATCATGCTAGCCAGCACAACAATAAAAATCCGAAGTGTAATCAGGATAAATAATTTATGAATCTCCTTTCCCTCCTCTCCCTCCCTCCCCCAACACACACACAACACACAAACTCATATATAAAAAAAGAAAACACAACATATGCAATGTATCAAATAGAACAGAAACAAAAGACAGACAAACACACAACAGTTGTCGACACTACACACTGAAAACACACATATGTTGATCACCAAATGGAAGTGAATGTGATACATGCGATGTGACAAATGTGGATGAAACAACGCCAGAAATCGGCCATGTGGAGTATGGAGATTACAAATACATCTCCAGGACCACACAGAAGTGTTAACAGCGCTGGAAATCGTAAATAACACTGAACGATACATTCACAATATGGTACTTGTACTAGAAAACTTGCTTCTAATCTAAAAAGCAAGAGAAGAACACGAAAAAATGTAATATAGCAGCCTATTATATATATCACATAGCACGTATATTGTATGTATAAAAAGAAATATGTATTTCAGGCCACTGATGATGCTTCCCAAATAAAAGAAGCGAAACGCGTATGGCAAGAAACAAACTGCCTACATTTAGTTGCATAAACGGTAAATATCTCCACGAACATATTACAGTGTTTACGTGACCAACCAGAAGCGGTATTGGCAAAATGGTTTATAAAAAAACCGTATTTGGGAGCCCATGTAAATGTAGTGCGATAATCGGATTGGAACTCTGCCGGCGTTCATTTCTTACGATCCGTAGACGCAGAGAAATTGTCATTTACGGACATGTGACGCCAGAATTGTCGTATTTCTACACGACCGCTAGTCAGGCGTCTTAGGGCGCTGTTTAGGTAAGATAGTCAGGTTAGCTGGAATACAGGTGCCAGGTTTAGGGCAAATACAGATCCAGGCCTGGTGCTGAGGTCTGGTAGGCCAGGCTTAGGTCAGGCGACGTTAGGTTCACGGACTGTGATAGGATGACTAACCTAACCGACAACACACAGGAGACATTATTGAGAAAACACCTCAAACAAGAGGCTAAAACCTTTTCCACACAAGACACGAAAACAGAATATCGTGAAGGAAGGTAGTTAGAACAGCGACGACGCCGCGAACAAGCGCTGTAAGACGTTCGACGGATACACTAGGAAGTACTGGATAACACCGAAGATGATACTGAGGAGCCGTTGGCAAATGTGCAGGAAGTCAATACCACAGAGTATGAATACTAAGACGCTGCCTGTTATGAGGGAGCAGAAACTGAATTCCGAGACATTCGCCGACCGCGGTGGTCTCGCGGTTCTAGGCGCGCAGTCCGGAACCGCGCGACTGCTACGGTCGCAGGTTCGAATCCTGCCTCTGGCATGGATGTGTGTGATGTCCTTAGGTTAGTTAGGTTTAAGTAGTTCTAAGTTCTAGTGGACTGATGACCAGAGATGTTAAGTCCCATAGAGCTCAGAGCCATTTGAACCATTTGAACCGAGACATTCAAGAAACCGCAGAAGAATAGTTTCACCTGTAAAGAGAAAAAAAATTAAAGAATATCAGTTAACAAAGAAACCAAGCTTTAGAAAAGATATTGAAACGGCAATGGACGATTGAAACGAGGAGCAAATTTTACGTGTGAGGACATTGTCGTAAGCTACTGGAACCCTCGAGTTAGCGGCAACATCACCTACAATAATTAAAAATATACCATCATTGCACCAATCACGTCAAACTCTTTGGGGACCTGAAGAGCATCATCTCAGGAAACCTGCGAGTGTTCTATACTGGTTAAAGCACTAAATAGTGCGTGGATAATTTTGAGGATTACCAAGTCAGGAACGAACTTTCACAATGCGAGAGGTGCCAACGTTGAACGCATATTACAATTATAGCTGGTTACCAGTTCGCTGTGTGAATTGCGGCCACATGGATCCGAGTTCAGTAGGCCGACATCCGTGGGATGGCCTTACCTAATGTGCAGTGTGCAAGCAACAACACACAGCTCATGGAAGGAAAGTATAGAGTATCAGAAGACGCTGAAAAGCTTCAAATCGCCAGTCACGAAAGCACTGAGGAAACACTTGACAGCCGCGCGGTCTTGGGCACCTTGCCACGGTTCGCGTGATTCCCCCGTCGGAGGTTCCAGTCTTCCCTCGGGCATGGATGTGTGTGTGTTGTTCTTTAAGTTAGTTTAAGTTAGCGAAAGCTTAGCGTTTCCTCACTCTTCAGTTTACTTTGTGTCGCTGTATAATATTACTATGGCCTACAGTGTTTCTTAGTCAACAGTTTTGTGGTGTAACGTTAGTTAAGAGTGCAGTAATGAAACCAAAATTAAGTCTTGTTTGGAACTGTTTCGTTGAGATTAATGGTTTGAGTGCCAAATTCAAAATCTGTGACAAAGCATTTTTGCGAAAAGATCACACGAGGACCACATTGAAGAGTCATCTTAAATCTTTACGTGTCGAGATATTTGCAGAGTTGCTAAATTAGATGAAATTATCAAACTTTCAGGGGAGGCGAAAAAACAAAAGGCTAGTCAATGCCGCGCGGAGTGACCGCGCGGTTTGTGGCGTCATGTCACGGACTCTGTGGCCCCTCCTTTCGGAGGTTAGAGTCCTCCCTCGGGCATGTGTGTGTGTGTGTGTGTGTGTGTGTGTGTGTGTGGTTCTTAGCATGAGTTAGTTTAAGGTACTTTAAGTAGTGTGTAAGTCTAGGGACCGATGACGTAAGCAGTTTGGTCCCTTAGGAATTCACACACATTTGAACATTGGTTAGTCAATAATTATATAATAATGTAGTTGGTGCTAATAATACATATCGATTATTATAGGGTGATCTCTGTCCGCTTCTGGTGCAAAGCTGTTTTATCCGAATGATTCACAGTACGATAAATAACCCCACACTTATTTCTGGCCTGCTCGTGTTGGTACAAGTCGATAGATGATGTGCCTTTTCTCGTTGCTGCCAATACTTAAAGATATAAGCGTCTGTGGCACGATAGCAATACACCACTGTAGTACGTGAGGTGCACACGAGTGTATGTTGGCAGCACTGCACGAAATTTAAACTGGTGTTACGTCCCTGCCCCTCTTCCAATCTGAGGTGAGCACTTTCGCCCTCTATATAAAAATGTTTCTAGGAAGTTTATCTTCCATTTATCTATAGAAGAGTGGTGGTGTTCAAGTAACTGTTTATAATTTGAACCAATAGCAATGACTTGGCATCGGTTTCCGTTTGCGCTTCCGCGAAAATTGGCTTTTGACATCTGTTTCCGCTTCTGCTTCTGTTATCACACTGTCGTCGCATCACTACTACACTTCACTCCGCTAGGCTACTTTGTTTTCTTTCTAGCATAATCCGAGGTGATACGGTAGAGCTCGCGGTAGTGATAATGCCAGATTAACATGAATTGGTTTATACTGAACGAGCTTGCAGACATGCATCTCTGTTATGGTGTTGCAAATTCCAATTCACTTGCAGCGAGACGTATGTACGGAGAACGTCTTCCAGAGCATGTTTTACCGTCTGACATGTCGTTTGTTACTGTGAATCGTCGAATACCTGAAAGGGATGTCCTGAGCTCAAATAATCTCTGAAGGCAAAAAATGTATTGAAGGAAGGTAACACAGTAGTCAAACATGCTGTGTTCTGAAATCAAGGTTAATTATCATACAAGATCTAACGTTTGAAATTATTTCTACTTTGTTGCGGTTTGTTTTATGGGTGTTTATGTTAACGCTCAAAAGTAAGTTTCGTAAATACGTACAGTAACTTAAAAGCTTGTATTTGTTTCGATTGTTTAAACATAAACGTCGCTAATACTTTTGCACTCACACTGTTTCAGGATGTTCCCGTCGTGTGCGAATGTTTATATTAATATCAGCCTTTGGGGTTCTCGCATGTGCCGGTAATGTTGGTTCTAGCCCGCGTGTAGAGACCAAACGTAAGGAACTGCTCTGACGTACAGCAGGACCCTGAAACGAGTACACAAGTCGAGGGCCACTTGGGTGTTTCATAGACAACGGTATATCTTGTGTGGGACTGAGAAGGTCTGAAAGCGTACCGCAAGGCTAAAATGCAAAAGTTGATCGGAAGGGATTATGCGCCTCACACTGAATTTCGTGAATGGTTTCATGCGCGACAGCGAGAGGATCCTAATTTTACTTCCATGGCTGTGTTTATCGGCGAAGCGACATTTAATGAAGAAGGGATCTTCAGCCCCAAAGTAACATTTATTGGTCCATTGTTGACCCACATCAAATATACGAGCATAGCCATCAAGACAAATTTAAGGTTCATTTATAGGCGGGAATTTTAGGCAAAAATAATAGGACTGTACATTCTACGTGATAATGTAAATGATAATAACTACGCAGTCTTTTTGACGGAGGGTCTGCCAGAGCTACTTGAAGATCTTCCTCTGGATGTAAGAGCAAGCATGTGGCTACAGCAGGATGTAACCCCGCCGCACTATGCCATTGCAACAAGAAATTACTTAAATCAGGTGTATCGAGATACGTGAACTGGGCGATGTGGACTGATTTGCTGACCAGCAAGATCTCCGGATTCAAACCCACCAGATTTCTTTCTTTTAGGGTCGTATGAAGGAGTTACTTTGCAGTACCCCAGTAGATCCCCAAATGGACCTCACAGCACGCATAGCCGTTGCCACCAAGGAGTTCTAAAATACGGGGGGCGTTTTCGAGAACGTGCGTTAAGGTGTGGCTGAACGATGCAGTAGTTGCATTTAAGCATATAGTGCAAATTTCGAACACCTTTCGTAAATGTGATCCGTTGTAAACATAGAAGTTGCAAAATATTGTCGCCGCTGTAACTAAGCAAAAGTTCTTATTTTGTGTTTCTTTCATTCCCCCCCCCCCCCCCCATCCTTTCTTTGTTTACAGACTTTATTTACTAAGAAGAAACGTAGGTCATTTAGTGGTAGCGACGCAATTTGGAAGCTTATACTCATTTACCACAATTCAGTAGGTTTTTGTTGTACTGTACTCTGCAGTAAACCGGTAGAGACCGATAAATAATATAATAAATTTTAACCCATTATTAACACATAATTGTCTAACGCAAGACTCGAATCCCGAGCCACACACTTTAAAATCGCGCCCATAGGCCCGGAGTCACATCGACGTTGAGTGCCTGACTTGGATCGGGGTGATCAAGGTACGCAGGGAGACAGGCTCAACCGCTCCACGTGCGGCGAGGCCACATGTGATGACGTCACATGTTCAACGTTCGTCATCCACTTTTGGTGTATTTCCAGACATTTGCGGCCATGTGTGTCTTATATTAAATTACATGTATCAGCGTCATCTACGTCACATCGGGCGTATTTAAATTTCAATAATCATCATCCTGTCTATTTCAACATCATGACACGCAAGTACCTTGGGGAAACGTCCAGACAACGAGGACGCCGCAGCTAGTTCCTTGGTGGTAAGTCTTTTCCATACGGCTAATTCGTAACTACAACTTTTTCTCGCGGCAATTTTACGAAGAGCAGTTTATCCATAGAGCACATGCTACGAGCCCCGCAGCAGTACTGCTCAAATCGTCGTCGGAAAATCATAAACAGTTGAATAGTCGGAAACCTCAAACAATATGACAGCTAATCCTGTGAACTAAGGTCCGTGAGATTTAGCTGTTGTTGCGGTGCTGTTTTAAATTCTTTTTGATAATTATAAACTTATCCACAGTTTGTTTCCTGATCATTTGTCTAGTCGTTTCTGTAAAAGTCACTGCAGAACTGAATGTTGCACTCGCGAACCCTGTCAGTACCAATACAACACGAAACGAGCTACATCTCATCAATGATTCAAATGCTCGTAACAGGAAACTGTGGTGCCGGAGCCATAAAACCTGGGCTATGGGGCAGTGGATGAAAGTCATTTGGTCTGTTGAGTGTTGTTTCATACCGTTTCCAACTTCTGGCCGAGTTTACGTTCCAATGGTTCAAATGGCTCTGAGCACTAGGGGACTTAACATCTGAGGTCATCAGTCCCGTAGAACTTAGAACTACGTAAACCTATCTAACCTAAGAACATCACACACACCCATGCCCGAGGCAGTATTCGAACCTGCTACTGTAGCGGTCGCGCAGTTTCAGAGTGAAGCGCCTAGAACCGCTCGGCCACACCGTCCGGCCCGAGTTTACGTCCCAAGAGGGAAAGATAGGAGATTCGGTGATGATTTGGCCTTCCATATCGTGGTATTCCGTGAGCCCAATCGTTACTCTTCAAGGTCACATTACTGTCAAGGATTATGCAACTATTTCGGCTGATCAGGGCGATCCCATTGCATAATGTTCGTTCCCCTGCCGTAATCCTGTGTTCCAAGACGACAGGACCAGTGTTCACACAGATCGTATCATCCAGGACTGGTTTCCTGAGGGCGAAGATGAATTTTCGCATTTGCCTAGCCGCCACAGTCGCCAGAGCTTGGTATTATTGATCTTTTGTGGTCTACTTTGGAGAGAAGGCTGTGTGATCGCTATCCACCTCCATTATCTTTATCTGAACTTGCCGGTATTTTGCAGGGAGAATGGTATAAGGTTCCTTTATAAACCGTACAGGACGCCTATTTATCTATTCCGGGGGACTGGAAGCTGTTTTGAATTCAGTGGTTTCCCTGCACAGTATTCAGCATTGTGTATGTGGTGTCTCCATATTTTTGTCCGCCCTGTTTGTGTTCGCCAATGAAGGTACGCTTTCTTCAATTAGTATAGAATAATTCGATGTGTCGATGTTCGGCCCTGACCTATCAACCGGTCCCTCTGTTGCGATATTTCTAAGGTACTGAAAAACTTCTGAGCTTTCCTTCGGAGAAAGTTTGGCGGCGAAGAAATTTGACACTCGAAATTTCGGGAGGCTTCCCCCGAAGCACTCGCGAAAAGTAAGAGGTTCGGGTTTCAATCGAGTGTTTGAGAAGTTTTCAGTGGTCACACTGCAATCATTACAATGTGTGTTCTGTGTCAACCGGCTTTGAGTTGCACGGTATTCACTATAGGATTTTATGTGGCAGATAGACGAACATAAGCAGAAGCCCATTTGGCTTACACCTGGAGATGTTTACGAAATAAATCAATATGATGACTAAACATAAGAAATTTACCGTTAACTTATCAAGTTGTGTCCCATTTGCTTATTCCAGGAATTATTTCTACTAAATAAAATTTGCCTCTGCCGTATTTTCCATTATTCAGGTCTACCTGTTTTGAAAAGTTTTATCTTACGTCGTGACGTCGTGGCCATGAAGCTTTCAGTTATATGGGCTGTGCTATTGGCCGACAAGGATAATTATCATAACCTATTGGCTGTACATAATACGTTATGTATCCATAAGCGTTGTCAGTACACACAAAGGTAATATTTAGATCAACATACCACACAAAACTTGGATGCATATCGGGGAACATACAAGTATATACAATTCAACTTTAATGGAATATGTAAATGGTCTCATCTAACACTATGTAAGTTACAAGTCCGCCACATTGCCATGAGACCTACTATACTGCGCGAAAGAGAAGAAAAGAAAAATAGGTACAAATTGCGGAATTCTCATTTTAATGCTGTTAAGTTTTTGTCAAAAAGTGTAAAATATGAAATATTGATTCTCGGCGAAAACGTAAAGACATTATACATGCTGGGCGTACTTCCTTAGGGAACCTCAATAACCGCATTGTAAATTTTTTCGTTATATACTAGCATCCTCCCCAGCTTCGCACAAGTAGCGCTAAGTGTCTACAGTCGGGCAATACAGAGGTTTAAAAATGATGGTAACACTTTTTGTAATCTGTGGCAGTACAAAATCACGAACGGCTGATATCAGCCGTGGATCAGTTCTTACTCCTTCCCAGCTAATTACGTGTCCCAAATAGATTACTGCTGTTTCTGTGATATAGCACGTATCATAACTGAGTGTTCGGTGTGCTTCCTGCAGTCGTTTAAAGAGTTCTTCCAATCCTTTCACGTGTAAGTCCATATCCTCGACAATTCGAGTATGTTATCAAGATGTACTATGTGTTTCTTAGGTTTCAGTCCGCGAAGCACTCCGTCTAAGAGTCTCTGAAATGTAATTGGTACATTTTTAGTCAAAATGCTGTTCTACGATCCTGGCAAAGCTTTCTTTCGGCGGTCTTAAAGAATTACTTCAGGCTGGTGGTAGCCACTCTTCAAATCCATTGTCTAAAAGCATTTATACTGGCCCAGATTGTTCAAAAAAATGGTTCAAATGGCTCTGAGCACTATGGGACTTAACATCTGTGGTCATCAGTCCCCTAGAACTTAGAACTACTTAAACCTAACTAACCTAAGGACATCACACACATCCATGCCAGAGGCAGGATTCGAACCTGCGACCGTAGCAGTCGCGCGGGGCCCAGATTGTTGAGTGTCTCCGTGATGTTCTGAATAGGATACACATCGATGACAGTTTTTCCACTTAACAGCCGGCCGCGGTGGTCTAGGCGCGCAGTCCGGAACCGTGCGACTGCTACGGTCGCAGATTCGAATCCTGCCTCGGGCATGGATGTGTGTAATGTCTTTAGGTTAGTTAGGTTTAAGTAGTTCTAAGTTCTAGGGGACTGATGACCACAGCAGTTGAGTCCCATAGTGCTCAGAGCCATTTGAACCACTTAACAAGCGATAATCGCAACACAACCTTTTTTTTTTTTTTTGTACCATCAGACAACTTTTAGGGCACAATGAAAGGACAACGTTGCACTCCGAGGGCTACCACTATCCTCAATGATTCTATCAGCCAACTGCTGGTCAGTGAATTCTTTCATTAGCGGTTGTAATTGCTTTGGGACCTGTATGGTTTCTTACATACCGGAGCGTTGTTTCATGTTGATATCCTGTGCTATTTGATCGGTGTCACTGATAGTGGGCTCATTGGATTGAACAAATCTGTGAATCTAAGTAATAAAGGTTCCATGTCTTCCCTGTTTTTTCGTTGCGAGTGTTTAACTGATCACGTAGTGCAGAGTTGTCAACGGTATGCTTGTGGTTGTGGTCGTCACCGGACCTGTCAGTATCGTCTTCTTTCAAGACATTCAAACTGGCAACATTAGACCCTTGGCAGACTCACTCCGTCCTTGCTAAAATTGTCTAAATTCGTGGGATTCATAAACTCTCCAGCTATATCGATAATGCGTTGTATGCTCCTGAGCAACATAGGTTGCGACGTATCTAGCTCTTCGTTGCATGCCAGTGGTTCTACCTTGCACAACAATGCCCTCCGTAAGTCAGTACCTACACCAACCAAGATCAGTTTTCCTGTAGCCACTGCTAAGTTATCCCGCGAAGTAATCTTTAGTATACTTATACGCAGTGTAATTGGTACTACCTTTACGACAGGCGCTCTTTGCGGCGTCCCGTATGAGGGTGGCCTTTGGGTTCTGTGACCCATCAGGTCACATGGCGAATGTGATTTGCGAAATTAAAATGCATTTAATTGAGGAAGTTAAACAATCAACGTAGCTTTTGTAATAAATGAATTTATCATGACGATGTATCATTTTACAAAGGTGGTTGCCTTTCTCCCTTCCTTTTCGGTGTTTGTAGACCCATCCCCGTATTCCCACATTGGTGTGCATCCCGAGAAAAATTATCAATATTTTTAAAAATCGCTGTTTAAGATCCACTGCATTTTAACAATATGTGACTATCATAAATTTTGTCTGCAACTCAGATATGTCCGTTTGACGGGTGATATCACGCAAGTTCTTTTTCATTTTTAATTTTGTTCTATACTCACTTTTATTCCATCAACTAAACAGCCAATGGGTGTTTTACATTTATATTTTAAAGATGTTACATACGGTAAATATTTCAGACACTTGAAAATGGCTCCACAGCCGAAACTGTGAGGTAGTGAAGGAGAAAAATCTAACGATTATTTTAATTCACACAATGAGAAATTAATGTGATCCGTAGTAAAAACTGCTGTTTTGAAGAGCGCGCCGCAGCGCGTAGTGTGAAGCAATCACCCCACGTTCCTGGCGGTGGCGTCGCTGTGGCAATCGTAGCTTTGGTGTCTCTCCCCCCCCCCCTCCCCCCGTGTAGGAAAGGGGCAAGGTAGTCTGTTCACGTGCATTTAAGGGGCACTATCAGGTCTCTAGGCAGCGAGTTTGGTCAGTTGATCAGCCGGGTCAGTGTGGGGCAGGCTGTCTATCTGTCGTCCGGAGTGCTGGTATGTGTTAGGCCGCCAGTCTGCTCGAGTTTGTTTTGGCAATGGTCATTGACGGTTGGATCGATCGGTTGGTCGGTGGCGCACGGAGACACAAGATGACTTGTCCGCCTTGAGCGTCGGCGCATGTGAGGTCGCCACTTGAGTCCAATGGGCCGCGCCGTATAGCGAGGGTAGTGGCTTTGCGGCCGACACGAGAGCAACAGGAGTCAACCCACGACATCGGTCTGGCCGGTGCGAGCTGCGACGCCGTGAGACGGGAGATCGGAGCGCCTTCCTGTGTCCGTTGAAGCGGCTGGCAGCGGACTGTTCGGAAGAGCGTGTTGGGGGTGCTGCGCCAGGTCTTCGCCAGACATCGCAGTTTATTAGAAGTTAAATGATTCGTGATATGTTGTTTCATTTACTTGTTAAATTCTACTTGTTTTCTTGGTCAGTCTCTCATCCCCAGGTTTCTCGTCTGTCTCCCGTCCGCATTTGTTAGGCAGTTAGTCTGTCTGTCGGTCTGCCGTACGTTAATAGCTGCCTCTGTCATGTTTGTCGGATTCGGTGTTAACGAATTTATTGCTTGAAGTGTAACGTCCGAATTCCTGAAATATGTTGTTATCTTGCCTATCATCTTGAGAGGCGGTATATGTGTTATGTAGAGCATGTTTGTCCAACCCTGTATACTTTATGCAAGACTGCATTTCATGGGTTTTTATTTAAATGGTCATTTTAGTATATAAAGTTGCCATCCTTCCACTGTAAGAGTTTTTTTTAATAATCAAGGTGCACTCTCGGTGGCAAGTTAATCTTTTAATGTTAGTGTTTTGTACCATTACCATCCCTCCTACGGGGTGCGTAGTTTATGTGCTTCAGTGAGTTGTTAAAATTTTTAGTTTAAAGTAATCTGGTGTGTTGCAGATTTGCACCAGTGTAGTCTTTCAGAGGTTGTTGTGAGCGGTCGTGACTACAGCCTTGTCAAAAGGTAGCGGCAAGGTTCCTAACCCGAAAGCTCATACAGTCAAAATTTCTTCTTTCTGCCTCTGAATAAGTTGTAACTTGATATTTAGAGGGTGCTTTCTAATTATAATTTTAAAATCTGTTAAAAAAAGGCTTTTAGGAATAAATTTTCCATTTGTTGAAAGAAATTTGATTTGTTTTCATCAGTTACCCACTGGCAACTACTTCCACGCTCACATAGTGTGATTAAATGTGTTAATGTTCTTGATGAATCGCTAGTCAGTAAAGTAAATTCTTAAGAAAAAGTTTTCAAAGTAAATTCACGGTTCACAATGCAGCAGATCATCATATTCAGAAACCTTGTTTTGGCCGTGGACGCCGTTGGAACTAAAATATTGGATGAGGATGGAAACAGACAGTCTCGTTTTCAATGGAATCATCCCGAGCTTTTGAGTGCTACGTGTAGTCTTGGTAGCCATAACTCGACTGCTGTGCTGTCACTCGTCTCGTAGTATGCAGAGTGCCAATACGCTCTCCATTTTTCAGCTTTAAATCGCTGTGGTATTTAGGGCTGGTACTAAGACGATTGTAAACACTTATTTACAATATTTTCACTGTTAACTGCACTATGTAACAGCAAGACAGCCTCGGAGTAAAGCGAAAAATTGCAGAGTCGATAGAAACCACAGAAAGTACACTGAAAGATCTTCTGTTAAAGCAAGATATTTGCTAATTGGCTAATTGGCTAACGATGACCTATTTCTGGCCCGAATCTCGTAACGTTTGGTGTCATTGATCTAACTCATTAGCTTGGAAATTCAATCTATTAGCATGGGATATCATGCTCGCTCTCATGTTAGATCTCAATTTGGTAACTACCAGAAGACAGATCGTCCAGGCAGTGCAACTTGTCCACGTACAACACACTTTGATTTGTTACTGTGTTATAATCATATCTCAGCACAGTCACAGACCTCACACTCTCTTCTTTTTATTAGACCATTAATTATTCTTATATGAAGTTTACAAATATGTCAGACTAAAACATTAGGGTATTCAATTCTTATTTTCCACAATTTATTTAGATATATGTTCTTTGGATGATCTGCACGATATTTGTCGAAATGATGTGGAGTCAATCATTTTACAGACCTTTTATCCATGATTTATTTCTGAGCATGTTCGTATGATCATTGAATAGCACTCTGGATTAAATCCATACCAATTATAAAAATGTATGTGCGTAGTAATATGTATGTATGTTCCACATGTCCTCCTAAACCACTGTAACGATTTCAACCAATGTAACGATTTCAACCAAACTTGGTATACATATCATTTAATTTCTGGAAGGAATTACTTTGGGGGTAAGAACCACGCGCTTATCAAAGGGATGGAGGTGAAAAAGCAGCATAACCCACGAAGTGAGAATACCCGTACTTCAGTCATCCAATGTTTGAGAATGACACCACTTAGAGACTTGCAACAAACTTTACACTTAATTTCAAGTCTTTAAGAATCCTTTTCTCGCTGACGACTAACACAAAATGATGAAAAAAGAAAAAAATAGCTAACTACATATTCGCTGTTCACGTGGTAAAACCACAACATGACGAATGACATTTAAATTTGTGACTTATTTACCACTTACTCTATTCACAACAAATTTCGCAGACAGTAGACACATATACTGCTGGATGTATCTGCAAAATTGTATCACTGTACAGCACATAGTTCAAGAGATACGACGTCATAAACATTGAGCTGCATGAAAATGAAACTGCAGGGCGAATAGCGATAGATATACAAGTGAAATATGTGTGCAAAAACGAATGAAAAATGTTAAATACGTGTGAAATATATTTGATATGAGCGTATTCGAACAAAGTGAAGGCTAAAATGCTTCTCCTAAGCCACTGGAACGATTTCAATCAAATTTGGTACACATCTTAGTTAGAATCTGAAAATAAACACTGTAAGGGTAAGAACCACCAGTCACCTATGGGATGAGAAAAGGGAGGACGTGGAGATGGACAGACAGTAAAGGGGAAGGAGGAGATAGCCAGAGGTAGGAGGAGGAGGAAGTGGACAGAGGTAAGGAAGGGTGTAGTAGAGAGAGAGAAGAGGACGAGATTGAGAGAAAAAGGGAACAGGAGGAGATAGACAAGGACAGGTGGAGGAAGAGATAGACAATGAGATGTGGGAGGAGCAGATGAACAGATAGAGGGGGAGGAGGAAGTGAATACAGAAAGGAAAGGGGAGAAGATGGAAAGAGAGGGGAGACAAGAAGATTGACAGAGAGAGGGGGAGGAGGAGATGGACAGAGAGAGGGGGAGGAGGAGATGGACACAGAGAGGGGAGGAGGAGATAGACAGAGTGAGGGGGAAGAGGAGATTGACGAAGAGAGGGATGGAGGAGGCTGAATTAGAAGGTGAGGAGGAGATGGAATTAGAGGAGGAGGAGGAGATGGACAGAGGGGGAAGGGAGCAGATGGATAGATGGACAGAGCGGAGAGGAGCAGATTGACAGCGAAAGAGGGACGAGGAGATGAACAGGGAAAGGTGCAGGAGGAGATGGACAGAGAGTGAGGGGTCGAGGACATCGGCTAATAGAAGAATGGAATAAATACATACATACCTGGACAACGCCGGTTACTCAGCTATTTAAGTAATAATGAACTAATTAGTCCATAATACCAAACGTAATTAGTAATATACCTATGTTTATATACACAAATACCGTCTTCGCAAACAATTTTCGTGAAGTTTCTATGAACTGATCTGGAGAAAACTGAATGCCATAACCCTTAACTGGTCGGACACTCGAAGTGAACGCCTTAGGCGATTCTTATTTGATTGATTGATGGGCACTCAACAACATTGCACAGCTGATCTTGGAATGCTATGGTGACGTGTTTATTAATGTAATGGGAGCAGATTATAAAGTTGGGCAGTAGTCTGCCACCACAGAGAAGACGGATGTAAGGTATAATCACACCAGGCGTACGCAGCAATGAAATTGTAAAAAAATGTTTTTCAGATTGTAATCAGTGGTGACAGTATAGAAACTTCAGTCTTAGTACGGAGCACTGACGAACTCTCAGTATTTTATTTCAATAATATTCAGAGAAACTTATGAGAAGACAATAAGGAACTTTTTACATTGCCAACTTGCTACGAAATGTATTTCATGGTGGAGATTGTAAAGATTTTTTCTGAAACTTGTTTGCACTTTAATTGACCTGATGCAGTTCTACTTTAAATTCCTTTTGCACCACTTACCGTGCTCTACATTTTGCTCTATGTGTATTTTTACTGATGAATGGCGCCCTGCAACATACATTGGAGGAAAGAAATTAGTACACCCCTTTGGAGGTTTCCAATTCACTAAAGATTCATTGTTGCAACAGTGCTTATGGAGTATATGAAGTGAATACCTTTACAGATCAGTAGCAGGTGGTTAATACTGTCCTACGATACATTACGCAACACCTGCTTCACCTGTTCGGCTAGTTCTGTAAGAATTGTTGGCTGACTAATCGCACGAGTCACTTTTCGTCCCAACATATCCCACACGTGCTCGATTGGAGACTGTTTCGGATATTGTGCTGGCCAGGGAAGTTGCTGTACGTCTTGCAGAGCGCGTTGAGATTCACGGGCAGTGGGTGGGTGAGCATTATCCTGTTGGAGCAAGGTATCACCATTCTCTTGCAAGAACGGCAAAATAACGGGTCTAATATCATTCTGCACGTATCGAGCGCTGGTTATCGTCCGCTCCAGAAATTCCAAAGATGAACGAGAGTTGTAGCTTATGGCACCCCAGACTCTGAGTGTGTCTTGGAGGAAGGCATTATACGAGACAGCGGTCACCAGGTCAACGTCGTGCGGGCAAACGACCATCGCTAGCGTACAGGCAGAATCTAGTTTCATCGCTGAAGACCACGGCGCTCCATTCTATCTTCCAAGTAGTTCTGTGCCGGCACCTTGCACGTCGATTCTGTAGCGTGATTGGAAGGCGGGCTAAAGCTGTGCATGCCCTTAGTACCACAGCTAATAATCAGTCCGCAACAATTCGTGTTGATAAGACTGGACTCGCAAGCTTTCTTATGTTTGCTGTGAGAGCTGTGCGATCTGCCACTGCTGCCGTTAATACAATCACCCTGGCATTTGTGCAGCGTGGGCGCCCATAACCTCGTCTTTGGGTGTGAGGTTCACGTGACCACTGATATAGCATCGTTGCGCGACTGACGCAGTACGTGCAACTTGTGTGGCAGTTCTCCCAAAGGGCCACAATTTGACCACTCCCAGACTCGATCAATTGACTGTAGGAAGAACTAGTGTGTCTTCGTTCCAAGTTTGCCTGCTTGCTTCACACGTTTGCACCACACTGAACCTTCTGGTTTTTCTTTCTGTATTGTTACTTCATCGTCCTGCAACCAATATGGAAGGGGGGGGGGGGTGGAGGGGGTTGGGCATCAGCGGTACAGGAAACCTGCTCTTCAGCCAATGGACTTTAAAGTAGTAAATGAGACGAAAAATAAGAAACAGATAGTGAAGACATTTACATTGAATTTTTTAAAGGTTAAAAATAAAATGGAAGTTTTTAGACATACGATAGATGACTTCTTGTACTGGTAGTTAAAAACAGTAATAGGCAAAATGAAACACAACAAGGAAACATATAAAACATTTAAAACGTGTTGCCGAAACAATGATATTTAAATTAAGCACTTTTCTGTCACTAGAGACTGGAAGGACCCGCCATGGGATGGAGAGTCAGTTTGTGAAGGGGAAAAGGTTGGCCAGCGAGGAGGGTACGAATGTGAGTGGTATAAGCTTGGAGGATGGTGCATAACAACGATGGAGTAGGAGTGGAAGAGGAGGGTGAAGTAGAGAGCGGAAGTGGTGACACTAATAGCTGTTGGGAAAATGGGGTGGATAGGGGAAAAGGGAGGTAAGAGAATGTGGGGAGGGGAGGGGGAGAGGAAGCCCTGATAAGGAAGATTGGGTGGGGCGGGCCTAGCTGGTAGAATGAGTGAATGTCGGGCGGAGTTCATGATCTGGGAGGGGGCGATGGTTGAAGTTTCATTGGGAGAGTATGTGGAGAGTACCTAGGTAGAGGGTTGGTGTGACGTGTTGGTAAAGGTGCGACAGCGTATAAGGATTGGAAAGTAGAGGGGAAACGATAGAACTATTGGAGTCGAGTTTACGGATGAGCCTTCTGGCTGTAAGCATTCCGTATTAGAGGCTAGACACAGATTACAAAGATCCTAGCTATGCCACTACACTATCTGTTGGCGAACGATGTTGGAACCATTATCAGTATATCTTTTATCCCCCAGATGGCATATGCCGTCATCGGATCAAAATCGGCATCTTATTTCCGGGTGTACTAATTTTTTTCCGGCAGTGAACAGTATATCAACTCGTTTCTTTATTTGCAGTCAGTTCTGAATCTCGCTTATTTAGATCAAATTAATACTGTCTCGCATTTTGCGACTTTTTTTTTTTTTTTTTTTTTTTTTTTTTTTTTTTTTTTTTTTTTTTTTTTTGGAAGGTTCGGAGGTTTGCAGATTCAGGCCTTAGATATCTGAAGAAGCTGATGCAAATAGGATATTGTCATCCATTTTCTTGTGCTGCGCTAAAAATAAACACGTTTGCAGAAAGAATTGTAGTAGTGTATTTTGCCTGTTTTTGTAAAACATATGTTCGTAGTTTTGTTTCCCAAACTGTTTCAGGGCATCAGTGGACCCTTAAAAATGTAATTCGTATAACACAGTCAACGCGATGTATTCTTACGGGTACCCAAAGGCGTTTACCTAGAGAAAAGCCTTAAACATTTGTGAAAGCCTTTTGAATCTATGGATATGCTGCACAGTTTTTAAACGTACGTAAGAGTATACTCGATACCTTATTTGTATATTAAAATTTGTCCAGTATCTGTTCAATTTTTCTGTCATCATTTGAGTGGAATTATGCTCTGAAGTGTAGACACCACATTGAGCCATATTTCCGTCTCTTTTTGTAACAATAGTTATGAAGGTGCAACTTGTGGGCTTGTGGGTGTATATAACCTATTTTCTTGCCGTTGCGGTTATGTGCAGAGAGGCAGATTTAAATATTTTTTCAACTAAATTATGTAACAGGAACAGTGCCAGGGCACGTGACTATGGCAGTCACGATGTAGCGAGGTGTCCATTGACAGCTCCAATGTTCTATGCGGGAGGCGTGACCCCTGTTGCGACATATTGTACCTTGCACTTCCACACGCCATGTGATTCGTGGACGGTCTTGTACACAATGTAGATTTTTTTTCACGCGAACCTTATTCGGCCTCTAAGGCTGTCGGGTGAGCTTCAGATCTAACATCCGGTTTAGCCCTACCGAAATAGCGACTGTTACGCCACACTGCCTCTGAATACCACTGAACCGCCACACGCTAACCTTCTGCTGGCTCTCTGCATAAGGATCCTTGTAATTTTTGTGCCTATATAGAACATTTACCCTTTTTTCATCCCATTTGTAAGTTGCTATGATAAAACATTCATGTGGTTTTTAATGTTTTTGTTTCCTCTATTCGGACGTTTGTAGACTATATATAATTTTTCATACACTGTAGTTGACGGGTTTCTTTTATATCGCCGTATCCACTGAAAAGTCATTCTAAACAATCGTTGGATTTAAGTATTACAGGAGTTTTTTTATTTTAAGTGGTTGTATTTTAAAATGTGTCTCGGTGAGTCTAATGCAGTCAAGGATTCTAGCAGTGGTACTTTCCTTTTTTCTCATCTTCTCTAGTTTGACTCCTTTTCTTCCTCTGCACTTCACTCTCCCTCCACCGTACCCTTCACCATCGCAGTCCTTCTGCTAACCCTCAGCGAATCATACTGTATTAACAAGGTGCTACATCTGTATTCGTCCTTTTAGCAGTACTGATGACATCCTTTGTGTCGATTAATTGTTTGCAAAATCAACAGGTGAATAGCGATGAAACGCCCTCGGGTTTCCAACCGAGTGGTAGTATTAAAATACCGCGGTATTTCAATACTGCCACACAGCTGGGAATCCGAGAGCTTTTGTGGAAAAGTCTACATTCAAACAGCTGAATACTTTAACATTTCGGAAGCACAACTGCCCTCGCTTTTACTGTCCGACGACCAATATTTAAGATGCGCCGAAATGAAAAGTATTCCATAGTGGTATCAAAGTATACGAACTATCGTTTAGGAATAAATAGTCAAGGACGAAACCGTGAGTCAGGACACGCTGCGAAGTGTTGCGAACAGTTCTTGATTGAATCCATTTCCCTGTTGTAATTTTGTGTATTTATCGATTTATCCGTTTATTTATATAATAATTGAAGGTTACACTTTTTATTTTTTTTATTTTCTTACTTATCCACATTTCTCCGCATTTCAAAAAAATAGAAAACTTTAGTGAAAATTAATCTGCTAAGGGAGTAACATGCTGCTTACATAATGCTGTTTACAAGAACTGATCCATATGTCGCTCCACACATTCAGTGCACACGTGGCGTAATTCTCACCGATGCTTTCTACCAAGTACATCAGGAAGCGCAATAGGCATGACAGCTAATGCGAGAGTAGAGTATAAAATAAGTAAATAACTTCCCTGAATAAAATGTTCTCGGTCTTTCAGTCACGTCAAGTGCTTAAAATGCCATGTGATTCCGATCAAGCTCTTGACCATTCTAAAGTGGGATGACTACTGATGAGCTGCCCGCATATACTCTCACTACCGCCTGTGACATCACTGATGCTCACGCGGGCTCACGGGAATCACAGCATCGCCATATAAGGGCGTACGTTGCCTCTGCGTACGATGCACCCTCTTTAACCACGTGATCGGTCAATCCCATCCAGCGCTGAGCTGCTGGCTCTCGTCTCTGTTAAGAGTGTTGTCAGTGATTTTAGTCTTCTCTGCATTCTCACAAAGAAATAAATTTATAAATAACAACTGATATGCGGCTACGGATATTTAGGACTGCTGTATCTATTATTTTTTAAATTACAGGGTACACGTAAAACTTCGTCTTGATTAATCTCATCAATAAAAGAAAAAAAACTTATTGGCACAGACAGGACGGCAAAAAAGGAGATTTTTACCTTAAATGAAAAGACCACCGCCACGAAACTGAGAGCCGAGACTAATATGCGTCCACAACAGAACAAAACGTCAATAAAAGCAGTGCGAGGATAAAAACATTAAAATAATTATAACGGCTGCTATTGTCATGCCTCTCATAGAGCAGACGAATGAAAATAAAAGGCAAGGAACACAAACTCCGAAATATCAAAATGGCTCTGAGCACTATGGGACTTAACTTCTGAGGTCATCAGTCCCCTAGAACTTAGAACTACTTAAACCTAACTAACCTAAGGACATCTCACACATCCATGCCCGAGGCAGGATTCGAACCTGCGACCATAGCTGTCGCGCGGTTAAAGACTATGGCGCCTAGAACCGCTTGGCCACCCCGGCCGGATCTGAAATATCGCGGAATAGAAACATGTAATGCATTTCAAATGTACCTTGGTGCAGTACGTATAATGCATACTGTCTGGGGAAGGTGCTCATATTTAATTTTCCAGTGGTGTTTATGGTGTTAGTGAGTGGAAAGTAACAGCTGATGTGAACATGACTGGTTTCACTCGCTGACACAAGCGCTGCTTACATCACTGGACTGCTCCTTCCATGCCTCCACCAACACTGCAAGAAACTTGCAAACTGGTCTGATGAGCATTATAACGTAACAAAATTTTCCAGCGCCTGATCTGAAATTATCGAGAGATTGTGCTCTCTACTGTAAAACAATTACATATCCACTGCCTTCTTGTTCTGTCTCCCAGCGGGAAATCAGACAATTCAACTTACGACACTTTATGAGATATTTGCATCGATAATCAGGCGTTTCCGGTTGCTGTATTATGTGATGTTTTCTGTGATCCTTGCAGCTTCATAGCAGAAAGCTCTGCTTCAACCTTACTCCCGCTGCACAGCCCCGTAAATATTATTATTAAGTTATATGCAACTTTATCATCTAAAGACGTATCGTTCCGGAGGTGATTCATTCAGTCTGATTGTTTTACAGTAGTACGATAGTGATTGATTTTATCCAGTATGGACATATACTGAATTACGTCACAATGTAATGTAAGTTTTCCTCATACTGATACAAGTTGCTCTGAGATGTGTTGCTCCAACAAGAAAGTGAGTAGCACTGTTTGGTAGTCAGCACGAGCTTAGCTTACTAACTGGTTGCGATGGTTAAATGAATGCCGAAAAATATGGTATTTATCTCACAAAGTGAAAAATGATTTACACACTTCAAAACAAGTTTTGCACCACCCTGGCTCTCAGAACTCCTGAAGATAGACGTTGACTGTGGATATCATATCACAGTCACAGACCCTTTGACTGTTCAGACATGTCACCAAACCTGCCCAAAAATGTAAACAACCATGCATGAGCAGCGTCTGTTAGACTGACTGATCCGACAGCAAATCAGTTCCAGTCATTCCACCAGGAAGGAGGTACACGGATCGTGTTGTCCAAAGTTCAACCATGCCTAAATGGCCAATACCACGGTTCATCGCGTCCGCGTTGTTACTTTGTACCAGGAAGGGCTCTCAACAAGGGAAGTGTCCAGGCGTCTTGGAGTGAACCAAAGCAATGATGTTCGGACATGGAAGGTAAAGAGAGATAGGAAATGTCGATGATCTGCCTCACTTAGGCCATCCAAGGTCTACTACTGCAGTGGATGACCGCTACCTACGGGTTATGCCTCGGAGAACCCTGACAGCAACACCACCATGTTGAATAATGCTTTCCGTGCAGCCACAGGACGTCGTGTTACTACTCAAACTGTGCGCAGTAGGTTGCATGATGCGCAACTTCACTCCCGACGTCCATGGCGAGGTCCATCTTTGCAACTACGACAAAATGCAGTGCGGTACAGATGGACCCAGCAACATGCCGAATCGACGGCTCAGGATTGTCATCACGTTCTCTTCACTGATGAATGTCGCATATGCCTTCAACCAGACAATCGTCGAAGACGTGTTTGGAGGCAACCCGGTCAGGCTGAACGCCTTAGACATACTGTTCAGGGAGTGCAGCTAGGTGGAGGTTCCCTGATGTTTTGGGGCAGCATTATGTGGGGCCGACGTACGCTGGTGGTGGTGATGTAACGCGCCGTAACGGCTGTACGATACGTGAATGCCATCCTCCGACAGATAGTGCAACCATATCGGTAGCTTATTGGCGAAGCATTCGTCTCCATGAGCGACAATTCGCGCCCCCATCGTCCAGTTCTTGTGAAAGACTTCCTTCAGGATAACGATATCGCTTGACTAGAGTGGCCAGCATGTTGTCCAGAGATGAACCCCATCGAACATGCCTGGGATAAATTGAAAAGGGCTATTTATGGACGACATGACTCACCATCCACTCTGAGGAATCTACGCCGAATCGCCGTTGAGGAGTGTGTCAATTTGGACCAACAGTGCCTTGATGAACTTGTGGATAGTATGCCACGAGGAATAGAGGCATGCTTCAGTGCAACAGGACGCGCTACTGGGAATTATAGGTACCGGTGTGTGCAGCAATCTGGACCACCACCTCTGAAGGTTTTGCTTTATGGTGGTACAACATGCAATGTGTGGTTTTCATGAGCAATAAAAAGGGCGGAAATGATATTTATATTGATCTCTATTCCAATTTTGTGTAAAGGTTCCGGAACTCTCGGAACCGAGGTGATGCAAAACGTTTTTTGATGTTTGTATTTGTAAATTATGTATTGTTCATTCTGCAAGACACAGAGCTTATGTAATAAAGATTTATCATAAAGTCAGATATCATCTTACGAAGTTCATGTAACTGGAAACATTATAGTAAATTAAATAAAAATATAAAGTAAAAACTTTTAATACCTTGACCACATGCCCGTCAACTTGCAAAATTACCGTCTACAACCTGACTTGCTCGCCGTGACGTTTTCGACTACTTGATGTTATTGTTTTGGTACTTACGAATGCATGTTGTTACATGGTTCCAGGTGACGAAGCTTTCCAGCGCTTATTCATCGCCTTTTAATACTTTGAACGATCTTGAGGTTGTTACAGAGAGCAACTGAAACTAGTTATCGAACTTTAGTTGTGGTAGAAAACCTGCGGTCTACGCATTAAAAGTTTTTACTTACAAAATTGTTAAATAAACTACATTAAGACCGCTGTCTCCCTCCTGGCCATATCAGCCTTCATTGTTATTATAGAAAATTGTTTCTGTTTGACGTCCTGTAAATAACAGCGACATCAAAGACGAGTATCTGCTTCAATTCTCTAAGCTCTGTACATGATGTAAGTAGCAGGTAGCATAGGCAACCATCCCAGATTCAAATGGCTCTAACCACTATGGGACTTAACATCTGAGGTCATCAGTCCCCTAGACTTAGAACTACTTAAACCTAACTAACCTAAGGACATCACACACATCCATGCCCGAGGCAGGGTTCGAAACGTAGCAGCAGCGGGGTTCCGGACTGAAGCGCCTAGAAACGATCGGCCACAGCGGCCTGCGAACCATCTCAGGTTTCGTTTAGAGTCATGTAAGGATGTTTTTCGGAAGAAATTAACTATGCAATTGCAACGGATAGAGCTTAATTATTGAGTTATGGTTTTCTGACGTTGAAGACTGTATTCATGCGTAACAGTGCTGATCTTTGATGGTATCGGCAACATTGTCTTCATCATAACTCATGCTTTCATATATTTCTTAGATTAGTCTAAGAGATTCCGTAATTGTTTTCCAATAATATCGTACCATGGCAATTCCTTCATTCGACTCATGTTGAAATCTAATACTACTTCTCTTTTGTCAGTAAAGTTCTTGAAGCCGAATCGTTATGTAAATTGACGAGGCAACCTTCACGTAGTTAACATGCATTTTGTTCATTATAATTCATAAGATTATGGATAGGAATACGCCCTAGTTTTTTTTCAGTCTGACTTTTCGTTTGCATCATTGCCAGATCTCTATAGATTTACAGTTTCTTTCTTTATAATATCACGTCCGATCTCGTCTTTCATTTCCCTCCTCTTCAATTTTCCTGCTCTTAAACTCGGAACTTCTGGTCTACTACTCCTGTTGCATTCTTCCACAACTGTGTTGCCGCGTGGTGTGGCCGCGAGGTTTGAGGCGCCATGTCCCGGACTGCGCGGCCCCTCCGGCCAGAGGTTCGAGTCCTCTTTCGGGCATGGATGTTCTTAGCGTAAGTTAGTTTAAGTAGTGTGTATGTCTAGGGACCGATGACCTCAGCATTTTGGTCCCATAGGAATTCACACACATTTGAATACAACTATGTTAAGCAAGTCAGTGAAAGATGTTGGGCGTAACAGAAGGTGAGGAACCATGCCACTCCATCTCGGCACTATTATTTCTCGCATCCCCTAAAGAATGACTTCTCGCTCATTTCCTTTCAGTTCAAGTTATTTTTAACACTGTATAGTACTATATTTCAGAGTGTAATTTGTTAATGTAGTTTTTAATATCTATAAAATTCTTGCATCCTAGATTAAATTTGTGTGGAGTATGTTGAACTTTGGAAGAGAGATACTTCTTGATTTTAAAAGATTTTCTTGAAACGTTCTTTCTTGGTTTGATTAAATTTTCCGCTAATATTGCATACGTCGACCATCTCATCGGAAAGCCAAATTTTGTTTTCATTTTTCCCCTCTCAAACACACCATAGACTGGCCTTTTTGTAGTCATCGAATATTTTATTAGTTTCTCTTATTTCGGTTTTTCTCTGTGCGGCATTTCTCCATTGGAACGTTGTTCATTATCATTCACTAAAATCGATGTGCCTGAAAAATAATTTTTTAATACTCACTGTCCATCGATTTCCTGATTTGTATACATCTGAAAAAAAGAGGGATGCTTTGCTTTTAACGTCCTGTTAAACGGCGAACAAGCCCAACTGGACCAGTTTGGGTTAGGGAACTGGCCACGGGAATATAAGTCGAAGGTGTTATTCATTGCATCTCCTCGCTCGGTGATGGTGGTTTCTTACAAATGCTTCATTAGTACTCAACGTGTGGATTAAACAAAAGAAAATGGCGATAAATTTTGCCCGTAAACTGTAAGAACTTCCTGATGAACGCATCGTTGTGATGCGACTGCCATGGTATATTTTACTTACGTTGTTTGCCACTGCGAAGGAACAACAAGACCTTTGGTGACAATATCTAAAGCCAGCTTCACATTGAGGAATTTCTATGAAAATAACGTTGAGGCCAAATCACTATTTCTTTGGATGGCGAATTTAAAACATGTCTAAAGCCTTGTTAATTTGTCTTCGTGTGCTCATCTTATTCCAAAAATTGTAGGTATTAGATTCAACGTTTTCATGATCTACTTATTGCTTAATTCTGATGAGTTGAACATTAGAGATTTTTGGAGGATGTGTTGAATACCTTCGACATCTGTCGTCATTCTTACTTTATTATGACGTTTGCTTCAATTCGATATACACTGTCCATTATGACGTATGACGTCTTTTTTGTTGTTGTTGAAAAATCAGAGTTCTGTCCGTAGAGAAAAATGGTGAATGTGTATTGTAAGATTCTTTTTTTCTTCTAAATACATTCACATTAACACTGTGGCTGTGTTTGGTCGTACATTGGCCATATTCACGAACTACAACGGAGAAAAGGAAAAATTTTAATGCAGACTTTTTCTCTATTTTTCAGTGTCTATAGCAGGAACCGGTCACGAGTAAAAGCGTATTACTGGCATTGTGCCTAGAAGAATAAAAAAAATCATATAGTACTATGCCCATTCAGTCAAACCAGTCAAGGTTTTGTGCAAATGTTCGCGTATGGTCGTAGTTTAGTTTTCAGTCGACAGTACCACGATGTCGAAAGCCTTTCGAACATTTAGAAAGTGGGAATCTGCTTTTTCACCTGCATCTACTATTTTCAAGACTGCATGTATGGAAAAGCGAGCTGTATTTCATACAAGTGAGTTTTTCTGAACCTGTGGAGGTTGAGTGAGGGAAGTTTCCGTATCTCTGAAAATATCACAATTCCTGAGCTTAGAACGTGCCTTAAATTCATGCAATAGATGTAAGATAAGCATGTAGACCGAAGGGCGCACAGAATATTCTCGATGGACCCGACCAAGCGTAGGGGCTAATTCCGTAGTGTATTCAGTGTAAAACGCGACAGTAATTTCGTCATGGCTCGGGCCTTTGTTCGCTTTAATTAGTTAATATTGTTTTTCAGTACTGGGGATATTTATATAAATATCACCACTGTGTGGATTTGTGTGGCTGTCAAACTTTGGTATGGCAGATCCTCATCCTTGAATGCTTTATGAAATCCAGAATTTAATTCTTCGACATTCCGTTGTTGTGTTGGCTTCAACACTAGATGTACACACGAGGAACTGGATGGAAAAATTGGTATTCTTTCATTGAATTAAGACAGGACGAGAACTTTATAGTACTTTCTAAAAATCTCTCGTCATGTTCGACTATTGAAGTAGTAGCTGGCTTTATCTATAGACACCTCCACGAATGAACGAGCTGGCATTAAGTTTTCTGTATCTCTTCTCTACAGTCTCTCTTGTAACAACTATTCTGCAGCATTCTCCGAACTATACCATTAAATCAATGCGGATATTTTCCATTTTGAAGAGCATTGTGACAAAAATAAGAGGACGACAGCTGCTAAAGTCACTGCAGAACTGAATGTCACACTCGCGAACCCTCTGAGCACCAATAACAATACGAAGGGATCTCTATACGCAAAACTATTCATCAGTGATTCAAATGGTCCTTAACAGGGATACGTGGTGCCGAGGCAATAAAAACTGGACTATGGAACAGTGGAAGAACGTAATTTGTCTGAATTTGTTTCACATTGTTTCCAACTTCTGACCGAGATTACGTCCCCAAGACTGAAACATGGCGGTGCAAAGGATTAGTGATCATTTAGGTTATCGCATGGTACAATGTTTGTTCTCTAGTGGGGATGCCGTGTTCCAAGATAACAGAGTCGAAGTTCACGCAGATCGCATTGTCCAGGACTGGTTTTGTGAGCACCATGACAAATTGTCGCATCTCCCCTGACCAGGAGCAATGTCAGCAGATCTCAACATTATTGAATCTTTGTAGTCTAGTTTGAGGAGAAGTATGCGTGATCCTAACGGGTTTTGCTACACCGTATTAGGCATGGTGATATGTTGTGCTGCTGGTGTTTCCAAATTTTTGTCCACCCGTTGTATTTCATACTGAACTAGAGATTACAATTCATCAACTTTGTAGCTACGACCGTGGGACAAAGTTAGGATGTAAACGCTGTGCCAGCCAACATCTGGTTATTACCAGTCAATGCTGAAATTTAACGTTACCTTTTTGGAATCACATCTCCATATCTAGTGCAACTCAAATCAGCCATATTTTATCATAATTCCCTTACGCTACTTGTATCTCATGTGTTATGTCACGTTTTTCATATTAATATACGATCTTCTGTGGTGCAAAATATCTGAATGTTTATAAGTACAGTGACGTGTGCAGACGGGCGAAGATTCACTTTCTGACTTTTTCGTTGTTTCTCTGTGCAAACCTGACTCCATGTTTCAGAATGCTACCTCACGTAATAAAGCTGCATCTAGTTCGAAACCTGGTGGTGGAACTAATTTTCAGCATCTGTATTTGACTTGAAAGGGGCTTGAAGACTGCAGAGGGAATGGTAGTTGAAAATGCATTTTTCTTGATGTACGATCACAAATTGCTGAAAATTAGGGGCCCTCTTACCTCCCCTCATCCGTCCCTCTCCCTCACTTCCTCCGCCTCGAGGTTTCTGTGCGGCCTGCCACCACCAGTGGACGAGCGACACCCGGCCTGCCTCGAGGCGATGGTCATTCGCCAACAGAAAAGCATGTAAGCCCAACGTTAGGAGATAACTGAAGGCCGCACCGCCCCACGCGCCGCCACCTGGTCGGAGCACAGCTGCGTCCGGCGGCTACACTCACTGGACTCTTCCCACACCTAGGCCCACGTGCCAGCTGAGGAAAACACATGTCATCAGGAGGGTAATTAATTGATCAATTTAATTAATTTGCGCATCAATTGCCCTTCATGGCAAGCCGCCCTGTGCTTACATTTCAGCAAGATAATGCCTGCCCGCAAATGGCGAGGGTTTCTACTGCTTGTGTTCATGTATGTCAAACCGTATCTTGGCCAGCAAGGTCGCCAGATCTCTCCACAATTAAGAACGTCTGTATCATTATGGGAAGGCCTTCCAACCATATCGTGATTCTGACCTTCTAACGCTCCAGTTGGAGAGAATTTGGTACGATATCCGTCAGGAGGACATCCAGAAACTCTACCACTCAGTGCCAAGCCGAATAACTGCCTTCCATATGTGCCAGAGGTGGATCAGCGGGTTACTGACTTGCTCAGTTTGTAGACCTCTTTCTGTTGAATGAATCACCGAATTTTTCTGCGTGTGTGTGTGTGTGTGTCAGTCTGTCTCAGAGTGTGTTTGAATTGAGCCCTGCCATCATCTCTGCAGTGAGTTACAAGTTCTTTCTAATATAGCCGGATCATCTCGTAAAGCTAGAGTAGACTTAATTCACTGCCCCAGTACCTCAACTGTATCAGTGGAAAAGCTGTACACTAAACTTCTGAGATCACACCTGACAGAAAAATTCAGAGGACTGAGGTCCTGTGATGTTGGATGCTTTTTACCTACCAATGTTGGACTATACTGGAGAGTCATACATCGTCCCCCACTGTGCCAGTGCCCCGTAATGCATCTATAACATCCCTCGACGCTGCGCAGGGGAACAGCCTCAAGCAATTGCGAAAGTACCTGCAGCAACCGTAAAGATCACATTCCAAAATCATTTATACTAATTAAGACAATATTTCATATTTCAGTCAGTGTCGGCTAGTGAACATACATTCGGAATTATCTAGCAAACGTTTCAATTTGAGTACCGATATTTATTTGCAGTATTTTGCTTCTGCTATCGTGTATGTCCACCGGTGTGAGATTTCACTATTAATCGTGCTAAATCCTGTATACTTAGATATAGAATGATAAGCCAAAACATTGCGACCACTACACACCGACTCGATGGCACCTGGTTCCGTTGCGAGCACGTGATGGGGTAAGGAATGCAAACAAGCCGTGACGAGACGAATGGGGAATCATTCCAACGACGATACGGGCCGCAAATAGCGAAATTCTTTAACAGAGGGTAGATTGTCGAGACCAGGGACCTGGAAACGACCATTTCGGAAATGCCGTAGCTGATCGGCTGTTCGCGTGATACTGCCATGAACATCATGGAAACTGTTTGAAGGACAATGTAGCCACAAGTAGGCGACAGGGTGTTGGACTTATACACCCCTTCAGAGAGCATGGGGGTTGGAGGAAAGCTCATTCTGTAAAGCAGGTTAAATGGCCATCTGTGGGAGATCATGCATCAGAGCACAGTGTTGGTGCTGAAACAAGTGTTTAGGAGTGCACCGTTCACCACACACTATTGAACATGGGGTAAGCAGCAAATGATCCCGACGTGTCCACATGTTGTCCAGTTGACATCATCATTAACGACTGCAGTGGGCACGGGATAACCGAGACTGGACGTGTCGCCTGGTCGGGTGAATCTCGTTACTTGGCCAGATACGCCATCATCCAGGCGAACATCTCAGCGAAACGTGAGAGCAGGCGCGGGAGGGCAGTGTTGTGCTATGATCAGCATTCACCTGGGCTTCCATGGGACTTGGGGTAGAAATTGAAGACACCAGAACATCTGTGCACTGCGTAAATATTACTGCGGACCACCTGCATTCCTTCGTACCTGTAGTCTTCCCGACGGCGATGGCAGCATTCAGTCGAGTGACCGTGTCACAACGCCAGAATCATGCTATAGGTCTCTTGGTCATCCAAGTCGCCTGTTATGACACCGATGGAACACATCTGAGACGCTGTCGGAAGCCACCTCCACGCGCACAAACCACTGATCTGTAACTTATGGGAACTGTGTGACTTGGATGTAGACATCTGGTGCCACATGCCTCCAGAATACTCTCAAAGAATTTCCGAATACATGCCACCCAGAATCGTAGCTTTATGGAATTTCAAAGGTGGACCAACATGATATTAAGCAGGTGGTGACTGTGCTTTGGCTCACCACTGGATATGGGTACAGATGGACTTTTGCTGTAGAATGTCGGGCACTGAACCGCGTCGATTATCTGTGGTAATCGTCCCCCCCCCCCCCCCCCCCCCCATCACAAATAGCTGCTAAAGTTGTCTTTAACATCATGCCATAACGCTTAAGCCTCAAACGAGTTGCCGTAATGAAGACATGTTCCAAGTCGGCAGCTGCCTGATTATGAGAATGTGCACTTGATATTGGGGATGCGATCCCCAAGCTAATCTCATATAAAGAAATGCAGAAAGATAAAAAACAATAAAACGTACTTGTGGAACTGCCATTTTCAGAAGAAAACTTGATGAACGATGAACCTCTAGTTTATCAAACTGATAAAGAATCTTGATGGCAACGTCTCCCAAATCTGTGGAATAGTATTGGTCATTGGTGTATTTCCTTCCCCCGATTCTTTCTCTTCAGACCTTGGTCATGCCACTTATAGCGAATTAGTCATTTAAACCATATAACAATAAAATAAGCATATTAACTTACTGAAATGGAAAATATAAATTAAATCGAAATGATGTAATCACATCATACATACATATTGAACACAAAATCCAGTAATATGTTAATACGCTACACAAACACTCACAGCCGTATTACATTTTATGCAATCAAATATTGTCCTGTGCCCAAAAGAGTTACCTGATTCCATGTTCTGTATTTATTTCATAGCTAAATATTGGTACTTCATGAACTTAGATTCCAAACGGAGTCAATAAATGTATTCTAACTTTATATCGACGAAGAAAAAAACAGAGAAATTCAGCTCATACGTAGGCGTGCCACCATATCGGCACATCTCGTCATCTAGTTGGTGAAACGGTTCTGAGTATTTCACTGCAGGTCACCAGCGTCACGGTTTGCAGGTGGTGTATGAACGTCGGGGTGAGGGGCGTCTGAAGGTAACGTTTTTATGTTTTGAATAACTCGAAAACTGCGGCTTATAGCGAAAATGTTTCCCAGTACAAAACTAAACTACACTCAATTTCCTACATAAAAAGTTCTCTTCATTTTTTTCTGTAGGACTTATAGTTTCCTGTTCGTAAGGGACAGAAAAATCGCAGATTATTGAAAATATTGTTTTAACGGTATAAATTTAATGTTTATCTTTATATGAATTAGCTTCAAAACAAATATTAAATATCTGTACCACATGTTATTCATATAGAGCCATATTAAGGGCTAAATTGTGTTCTGGCGGTGTAACATGTTTGAAGGGGAGCTAAGTGATGTAGAAGCGCGAGGAAAGCTAGGTCCCCAGATTGTGTTCATGCACTTCTCTCCTTCATAGGCCTGTAAACTGAAGATCGAACAGGTGATTCTTCACTCAGTGACTCAGAAGTGTTTGAAGTGTGATGTTGTCAATGATCTATGTTGTGTTGGTGCTACAATGACTGGATTGATAAATGTGGCATTTTACTGCAGTCTGTCGTTAACGGTGCATTATAAAGCTGTGTAACTGAGCTGTAGTCAGCTGGTGGTGAATCACTGAATGACCAGAAAGTTACTATTCTTCTTTCACCATTAACTGTGTTACTGGTGGACTACACGAATCTTTTCCATTCGGCGAGTTTCGACACTTGTTGAGTGTGCCGCATTGAGTAGAGCCGTTTGCCACACATCGACAGTATATTTTCCGAGATGTGTTTTCGGTACAATATTCGTTGATTTCAGCTTAAAACTAGCTTGAAATTTCAATGATTTGATGTTTGGTCGGATTATTTCGTTAGAACGTATTACAGTGTGGTAGGTGAAGAAACTGTTCTCTGATGTTACGCAGAATCATTGCTGTATTCGACGTAATCGGTATATAAAATCAGATCTTCAAGAGTACTAACGACACAGTTCACTCACAATAAAAAGCAGAGATGTTGAATAATACAGATATCTATCATGGAGCCGGCCGGAGTGGCCATGCGGTTCTAGGCGCTACAATCTGGAGCCGAGCGACCGCTACGGTCGCAGGTTCGAATCCTGTCTCGAGCATGTATGTGTGTGTGATGTCCTTATGTTAGTTAGGTTTAATTAGTTTTAAGGTCTAGGCGACTGATGACGTCAGAAGTTAAGTCGCATAGTGCTCAAAGCCATTTGAACCATTTTCTATCATGGATAGTGTATATCATCCAGTCAGATTGAGGCTTAACCAGACTTCAAAATCTTTGCGAATTGCGCTAGTGTGTGTCATCCAGTCAGATTGAGGCTTAACCAGACTTCAAAATCTTTGCGAATTACGCTAGTGTGTGTCATCATCAGCCAAGGGGGTGCTGATATCACCAAGTAACTATATTCAGCTCACAACAAACATGTATCGGTTGAAAACAGAATAGGATTCTGCAGAGAGCAATGAGACTGTTCCAGGTATGGAATGTCAGAACTGTTACATTGCCTTCTGTACAACAGTAGGACGCAGTCCTGTTCTAAAATTGGGGTACATTTAGGTGCAAAATCGTGTAGTCTTTGGAATACGCCTCAAAGCTGTGTCGTCTTCAACAGTGAGCCGGCTGCGTGGAGAACAAACAGCCCGTGTCGGACGAGAGGCAAGGTATGTCCACCGGCAGTCGTAACTGTATGATGTGGCCGACTGCTGTAGACTCATAAATGAAAGCAGCCTCTCTGTAGCGGTGATTTCGGACGCCGCGTGACGTTATGCGGAGCACAGCGGTGGTTACCGGCGACGTCGGCTATCACTCAAGGCGGGCAGTCGGCCGTTACCGTGGCTGACACCGGCACAGCAAGGGGTGCGACTGAAGACGACGCACGCCCGCGGCAGTCCCGGCGAATATTTACGGACGGGACAGTAGCGTACAGTCGGCTGGCGGCGAACTACACGGAAGAGGCCCTCCCCGGTGCTGTGTTTGTTTAAGTAAATATGAAGTTGTTCCTGACATATTCTTACTAAACATGGTAGAGACAACAGTACAGGCTGCCTCAGTGGGCTATTCGGTTTTAAAGTTACAAGTGCTCTATAGTCTTGACAACTAGCAGACTTCCCATTATTGTAAACGTGGAGTAAGTGGATTTTCTCACCTCTTTGAACTTATCGTAACTGGTAAGGAGAGCGGATTGCTTAAACTGTAATGTCAGAGAGGTGGCAGGAGATGGTTTGAACATAGCGCAAGTGGACTTAGGAAAAATGTGGGCTCCTGATTTTTGAACTGAAATATCACGATGTTGCGTGACATGTGTAGACCATTTTGAACTTCAGGTGACAGATGTTTAAACGGGGATGTTAGAGAGGAATTGTTTAACTTAGGTCATGCAGTATGGAATTCCACAATTAGAACAGGTGACCTGACTACTGCCCGCGTCTCGTGGTCGTGCGGTAGCGTTCTCGCTTCCCACGCCCGGGTTTCCGGGTTCGATTCCCGGCGGGATCAGGGTTTTTCTCTGCCTTGTGATGGCTGAATGTTGTGTGATGTCCTTAGGTTAGTTAGGTTTAAGTAGTTCTAAGTTCTAGGGGACTAATGACCATAGATGTTAAGTCCCATAGTGCTCAGAGCCATTTGAACCTGACTACTATAAATAACGCTGTTGTACATGTCTCTACAAGACTGGGTGCTTTCTAGCATGCAGGTTACTTCCCTTTGTCCTAGAATGTTGGATTTTGTTGTCATAGAGCTGCACCAGTACTCCAGGTCAGCCATCTTGGATTCTGACATCATAGTAATGCAGTGCCAGCATCCCAGATCCATCACATGACGGCATGTAGCTGCACCAGTAAGCCCTGGTCGCTATGTTTTTCGCCCTCTTGGATTCTGACATGATAGTAGGGCTGTTCCAATATTCCAGGTCAGCCATCTTGCATTCTATACGTAGCACATGTGACCTGCTTCCCCCAGCATGACAATGGGCATCTTGGATTTTTGAATTTAACACCAATTGATAAGTACCACAACAGCTCGACTTCCTGTGTGACAGGATAGGAGGGGGAAACCCTGGCTATTCTTGAATTTACCACCATTTTTTGAATTTCTCGCCATTTTAAGCATGGTACAATTAGACTTTGTCAGTTGGTGAGGGGTGGGGAAATCCGATGACTCATCGATGGCATCATTGATGAGATCGTAGGTGAACTACTTGGTGCTAGAAGCGACACTGTGTACCTACTTTGGTTCTCTTGGAGTACAAAAGTAAAATATCAAAGCAAAAATTTAAATTCTAGAATTTGTAGGTGCTTCATTTTCAATTACTGTTAATTATATGAAGTTAAGTAAGATTTGCGAAGATATGTCTGTTTTAATAAAGATCTGAAATTCTTATTTCTGTTGTCAATGATACCGTTGTATTTTTCGATGTCTGTTAATTATATAAGGTTTAATAAGATTTGTGAAGATAAAATCTGTTTTTAGTAAGATCACAAATGCTTATTTCTGTTATTCGTAATTCCGTTCTATTTTTCGATGTCACAAAAAAATGTCAATGTTATTGATGTTTCATACTTCCATGACAACGAAAGGGAAAAGACGATATACGATGGATTTTAGCCTGGAGCGCCAAAATTCGAAACTATGCTTTCAGCCACTATGCTGCCGATTCACTTGGTTCAAATGCCACATGTGCGAACTGATGAAGTGGCATCAAAACGTTGTCGTTTTCTTGCAGACTATTGAGTGCTGGAACATAGGACAAAATTGGTGTCCCTTTACTTTCACCCATGTATCACTAAGCAAATTTTCGACTGTGGTGAGTTCCCCCTGTCAGCTGCACTTTCTGATGAAATTGCAGGTTGCTAATTGGATGTTATGTGGAGACTATACGCATTGCATGTTTTTATTTCAATAATACGAATCTGGAGTTTACATGTCGGTAATACGACTGCTACAGAGATGACTGTGCTATACAACAGATCATTTATTTATTCTTGCCTGGAGGGTAAAGGTCAGCCTGGTAAGCCATATCTAAATTAATGTGTTAGTAGCAAGACAAAAGGGAGTCTCAACTACAATTTTTGCCTATAACGCTGTAACTGCGTCACGTTTTGAGATGACATGCTGCATCACACCGTAACTGCAATGATGATAGTGTTGGATGATGGACACTCCCCACTGCGGCTTCAACTTATCAAAATAAGTGTCTAAAATGCATTGAAGAGAGGTTCAGTGACATGTATTTCGCGTTTGTTAGCTGTGTGGAGGCTATTTCAGAACGGGTGAATACTTACAAAATCAATGATTTAGGTTTTGATTTCGAAATTTTTAATTTGTTTTTTCAACCTCATTTTACCTAAATTCGTAGCCTTACACCAATATTCAGCTTTTTCTGGTTATTCCATGGCGATGGTGATGTAAAGAGTGAAGTGTCAAGTTTCCATTTCTATTTGTCCGTCTGGTTTTTCCCTATTTACGCGACTCTCAGCTTTTTAGTTAAGCAAGAGACGATGAGCAGCTTTATCAGGAGACAAACTGGTGTGTGGAGAATCTATCTTAAAAGTCTCCAATAGAAAATGTTACTACAATCAACGTTGTCCCCTGAGTCAGATTGGGCCGCATATTCTTTAATATTTAATATTAGTTTTAAAAACACCACTTCAATATTTCTCATATGAATGTTATGATAGTTTAGAGGTATTGTTAATGTGAAGCAACCAGGGAATAAAATATTAGCAAAATGCAACAGCTGCGAGGTACTGCGTAGAAATTCCATCCGACGCTTACCTACGGTAACCTCTTCTTGTTAATTTTGTTTCTCTCTGTCTCAGGTTATGTGATAATTGAAAAGCTCATTCATAAGGCGCTTTTCGATTTTATTGGCAAAGCATAACGAGCAGTTATGTTTTAATTGTTACGAATAGGCGATACTGTTCGCCCCTTGGGGTTTTTACAGAATGAATGACAGTTTTGCTTTAGAAACATGTATTCGAGACATTACTGTCGGTACTTTTTGTTCCTTGTTTCACAACAGCTTTTCCTTTCATGTTATCAGACGCTGGAATCTAACTGTCACTGCCATGATTCAGTTATTTAGTTTTCTTCGTGGCTTTTAAGTGCTAATTTACGTAATTGCGAAAGATTTCCTTGCATGATTTGATCTTCTGATTTTAAACTATATGTTCGTCACAGCTTGTGACATTTATTCACGACCTTTCTCCATAAAAGAAGTGGAACAAGGTTTACACTCCTTTCAGAATTGAAAAGCAGCAGGTTTAGACGGGATTAGATGGGATTTATGCGGAACTACTAAAGAATTGCGGCCCGGCAGCAAAACAATGGTTGGCATTGTTTGTTAGTAGCATATTGGAATCAGGGAAGTTACCCGCAATATTCAAGAAGACCAAAATCATTGCTATCTTGAAGGCAGGAAAAGATCCAAACTCACCTCAAATTTATCGACCAATAGCCTTGCGTTGTGTCATGTACAAGCCTTTGGAAAGGCTTATATTGAATAGAATAGCACCAGCAATCGAAGAGTTAATTGCAGTTGAACAAGCGGGATTCTGCCCCGGTCGTGATTGCAGTGATCAAGTCCTTTCACTGAACACTTTTGTGGAAGCTGGTTTTGAGAAGAAGTTATAGAGCGTCTCTGTCTTCCTTGATCTCACGGCAGCTTACGACACCATTTGGAAGGAAGGTCTTTTATTAAAACTGGTCAAGGTGGTCCCCTGTGTGAAGATATCAACATTAATCGAAAATATGCTAAGTAACAGGCTAATTCAAGTTTACTCAGAAAACAGTAGAAGCCGATTCCGCAAATTGAGTAATGGTCTACCACAAGGTTCGGTCCTCTCTCCAGCACTTTTCAATTTATACACTCATGATCTGCCTAACCCACTCTCCTGCAAATTCATATATGCGGATGATATCAACCTCACTGTTCATCGCACCAATTTTGCAGAAGCGGGGAATGTCCTCAACCAAGGCCTTGTACTCCTGGATGAATACTTTAAGAAAAGACGTTTGAAACCGAACCCTCACAAAAGTGAGGTATATACTTTTGACCTGGAGAACAGGCTCTCAAATTACCAACCAAGAGTCAATTTTAGAGGGGAAGCATTACGGTTCAATGGCACACTTACATATCTGGGTATGACTTTGGAAAGGACCTTAACATATGAAGTCCAATTACTTAACTCTGCTGCAAAACTGAAGAGCCGTAATAACCTTCTTCAACGTCTAGCTGGTACGTCATTGGGAGCTGACACCAAACACATTGAGAACATCTGCTCTAGCACTCGTCTGTTCCTCAGCAGAGTACTGCTCTGCAGAATGGCTTAATAGCTACCATACTCACCTTGTGGACACTCAACTTCGTCACACTATGCGTATCATATCTGGAAGGTTACTTGCTACTCCATTCCAATGACTGCCGGTGTTGTGTACCACCTCCTCACATCAGTAGAAAGAAACATCTTGGTCATCTGTGGTCAAAAATACTGAATAACTCGTCACTCCCAATTTACAAAGATGTGAGACAGCTAGAATCATCCAGGTTTGAAGTCCCGTAAACCGGCATGTAAAACGGCCATGGAATTGTTAAGCAACCATTTCGACCCCAAAGACAGTTGGCGGAAAGAACGGATATCTTCTATTCCACAGGGTATCTTGAAAGTTGAAGATCCAACAGTAAGGCTCAATGGTTTTAGCTTGCCAAGATATACTTGGAGCAAGCTTAACTGTTTCAGATGTGGTGTGGGAAGAAGTACTTCGATTCATCATAAATGGGGTTGGGTGGACACCCCATACTGTGACTGTGCTGACGTTCGACAAACAATGAAGCATATAGCTGTGATCTGCCCCCTCCGTGCCTTCCCTGGAAATCTAGTGGTTTCGAACCTGGCTACTTCGGAAGTGTTGGATTAGATCAATGGCTTAGATATAAAGATCTAAACTGTATTTTAATGTGTCTGTGGTACTGTATTTTAGGTGTTATTGTGATTGTTATGTATCATACACTAAATAAATTATAATTTCTTTATGTTCGCATTTTGTAATTAGTGTTATGTCTTTTGATTTGTGTTATTAGTTGTCAGTGAAAGCATTCGTGAAGAGAACTGTTTTCAAGTATATAATAGAGAAATGAATGTTGTGCACTCCTATTGTTACTAGCGTCTGGTGATGTTAACAATGCGAATCGCTTCCAGAGAATGACATTTTTAGTTTGCAGTTCGCTTAATGCAGAAAAACAAAAACTGCTATGACAGATGCTGAACAGAAGAGCCACCCAAATAATATTCTCTGCTGTTTATTTATCATGTTCGAGTTGCAATCGCCACGTATGGATATTATTCGTAACTACGCATTATACTCAAATTATAGTTATATAAATGCGAATAAAGCTCATTGACCTGTGCTAGGTGTTTCTTTCCTTCGTTATTTATTTATTTTGTTGAAATTTTTTGAAAGAAATTTTCGCTGTTTGACTACAAATTGTTTATTTAATTCACGAATCATGATTTCGGCTTTATAGTCATTCTCAAGTGCATTTTGAAATGTTACAATATATATGAGCTGTCTGCGACATGTAGTCATCATGCGAAGACATATTCACGGTCTTATAGATATATCTGCTCCTAGTCAACGCAGTGGCAGCCGGTGTCACCCCGTCTGTGAAAGGCGAGCTTTCCCAGTGTTGGCTAGCTGAAGCCAACACATCGACTGAGAAAGCGTATTCTGCCGGCTGCTAGTCTAATGGAGAATTGGCAACTTCGTAGAATACATTTAGCAGCTGTGTGACCGTCGATTTACTTTCTGGAGTCGTTCAGAATTATCCTGATAAATTCACTTGTTATTTTTTTGTCACTCTCACTTAAAGAATGACTTAGCGGTAGCAAATTTATGTTTTTGTGTTCAGGAAGTTCGTCCCAACAGAAAGTGCAGCTTACTTTGCCATATACATTGCGACATCACCAATGTAGCCGTCATTGGGACAAGAAGGGTGAACCGTCTGCTAGAATTGTATGTTAGCTTACCGGTGCAAGACTGCAAGATTCCATCCAAGAAGAACGTGCTACTCTTTGCCACATCGTCAGAGAATGGAAACATCGTAAGAGATGACTCATCACGGCAGTTATTGTGGAGGACGGGCAACGTGCAGGCATAGACATTGCCATCTCCCGTACCAACACAGGTTATTACTGCCTCTTTATCTGGCAGGTCAACAGCCTGACAGTGAAGTTGAGGACGTCCTGCACGACCTGCCGTCGTCTGGTAGGGCACAAGGACACGACACATTCTTGGAGACTGTCTCTGTGATGTCACCGCCAGACACCACACTTGCTAGGTGGTAGCCTTTAAATCGGCCGCGGTCCGGTAGTATACGTCGGACCCGCGTGACGCCACTATCAGTGATTGCAGACCGAGCGCCGCCACACGGCAGGTCTAGAGAGACTTCCTAGCACTCGCCCCAGTTGTACAGCCGACTTTGCTAGCGATGGTTCACTGACTTCTACGCTCTCATTTGCCGAGACGATAGTTAGCATAGCCTTCAGCTACGTTATTTGCTACGACCTAGCAAGGCGCCAGTATCCGTACTATTGATATTGTGAATCATGTACCATAAAGAGCGACGTTCTCCATTAATGGATTAAAGTTAAGTATTCCACTAGCTACGTCCGTTTTTCTCAATTCTAATTTCCTTACCCTGTTCCAGACCTCACGCCAGCCTGCGTGAGCTGAGACGCGTGCATTTCGGCCTCCTTTAGGAACACGGTTGGCTCTCCTGCCAACCACAACAGTCACTCTGGACGAAACGCGCGTGATCCTGTCGCAAGGCTCGAGAAACAAATCCCCTGAACCTGATGGTCTTACGCTTGGATTTTATAGTGCATTTTCTGACCTGATGGTGGAAGTCTGGCGGCAGATGTGTTGCGATCTCCTGGATTCAGATGTTCGCGCCACCTCCGAATTTTTGGAAGGCATGGTGATCCCTGTGGGTGAGGGTTGCAAGACTCCCGGTCGTTGACACTAGTGAATTCGGATTACAAGTTGTTCGCATTCGTACTTTCTTCTCGCCTCCTTGCTATTGTCAAGGATGCCATTCACTCCGACCAAACATTTGTGGGAGATGGCTGTAATATACACATGGCATTACGATTGGATAGAGATGTGGTGGTGCTTATGTCTGCATGTCGCTTAGAAGACGCCCTCGGGACGGTTGACCTAGACTTCTCATTTGCCCGAGTTGAGCACGGTTTCTTGCAGGCTGTCTTAGAGAAGATGAGTCTGTCTGCAGTATCGGCTCGTGTGGTTGTCCGTTTTATCCACGTGGCGCTTTCCACTGTCCTTGTCAATGAGTACCGCTCGCCACTTTTCACTATTGGGCGTTCGCCGTCGCCCTCGGGCCTGCACTTCACGGTCTATGTCAACGTTTGGAGGGCACTCGCCTCCACAGTGTGAATTTTAAATGTTGTTCCTACACTGACGATGTAGTTTTCTTGGCGAGGTCGCAGAACATATATGTACGGCGATCGCGTGGCTTCAGCAATTCGGTGAGGAGGCCGGGAGCCGTATCAGCCTGCGGAAGTCGCACTACATGGATGTGGACAGAGGACTGACTATCAGTGCGCCGCTGCCAGTTACCAAGGTCCAAACGATCAAATATTGGGGTGACCATCCGTGGGAACGTGCAGCGTACAGCAGCAGCTACTTACCGCATAGTACTTAATATGATCGGTACGCAGGTTCGTCTCCATACATTTCTAACACTTGATCATGCGGGTACATTTTGTGAACGTCTACCACGCCGCGGAACTTGATCATTACACACACCCTCTACCACTGCCCGCTACGATGGCTGCCACGTTCCAGGCGGCCTTTGGTCATTTCGTCAGTGGTGGCAGGGTGTTCAAAACCCTTTATGAGACACTGACGTCGCCCGCACACGCGGGCGGCATGGAAATGATAAACGTATAAAATAGGGCGCCACGCGTTCTCTTTCTGCGGACGATGCATCGCCTAGGTGCTTCAGACAAGGACACCCTCACTGGTACACTGATTGAAGAGGTGGCGCCTCAATCCCTCCGGCTGCCGATTCCTGTTGGAAATATCGTGCCATCACTGTCTCACATTCACCCCTATATGGTCGGCATGAGTTATCTGTTGGATGACGTACCGACAAAGTGGGAGCCTAGAACCAAGGACCTCTACCGCTGCTTTCCACTGGCACTGCCTGCTATTGTGATTGAACGGTGACATCCAGCCGTTGGCTGGAAGCGATTGTGGAGTAAGATACACTCGACTTTCCTTCCCAGAGGCAAGGGCGCTGCGGTATGTGGTAACGACTGAAAAATTCCCCACCCGACAACGTTTATACACTATACATCTTGCCGAGGACCCTCTCTGCCCCAGATGCGCTGCTGCTGACACCGACATGCACCGTTTGTAACACGGCTGCAGGCTGTTGGCTCCTCACACGTCGCATGTTGGCACTGTTGTTGCGACGTCCCCCTCAGGCCTTAGAGCACACAGAAATTATGTATCCTTACGTCACTTGCTACCCTGCTAGTCGTCATAACTCTACTGTGTGTGGCGTTGTCACACAATTTGTGAGGGCTTTGCAGAGTTCTTAGACTTTTGGCACTGTTTAACGAACAACTACGCGGTTTTACGGCTCAAGGCGTCGTATGGTTCACTCTTTGCAAATTACTTGGGATCATTCTTTACGAACAATACAGAGCATCGAGGTGTACCGGGTGTGAGAAGAGATTGAAGATATAGCACAGTATTGAGTGAGGAGAGATATCAACGGTAATTATAGATGTTTGACCCTCGCTGAACGCGAAGACGTCAAGGACACCTCATCATCTGGCTGCTGTGGTCACTTCCAGAAAACATTAAAAAAAATAAAGTAAAAAACCGAATAAAATAAAAGCATTGTACCCTTTTTTTAAAACGATGAGAGGGGTATTTCATATTTGTTCGTGAGCGGAGCCTGAAGTGGTGGCGAACATCCGTCCTAGTTAGCTTTTATGGTGAAAGTGGTGGTGGCACTAGAGCACTAGATATTGTTTTTGTTTGTAGGTTCGATAGGTTTTTGGGGATATATGGCTCTGAGAACTATGGGACTTAACATCTATGATCATCATTCCCCTAGTACTTAGAACTACTTAAACCTAACTAACCTACGGACATCACACACATCCATGCCGGAGGCAGGATTCGAACTTGCGACCGTAGCTGTCACGCGGTTCCAGACTGAAGCGCCTAGAACCGCACGGCCACAACGGCCGGCTTTTGGGGATAGTATGGGTGTTAGGAGGCAACGTCTGGAGTGGAAGAGGTCTAGGGGAAAAAAGAAAAACAAAACCAGTAACGTGATCGCCCTTCAACGGTAAGAGTACATCATTTTTCTTTTCTAATCTTGTTGGAGACAAGATTTTTACCTCATCTGTAAAAGAGCAACTAGAAGACAGATCGACAACTAGTAAGTAAATTTTAAGACAAATTCTTCCCCATAAGTTGTCACTGCCTTGATTCTGTATCCTATAAATCTAAAGGTGACAAACTTGCAGAATTGGACACTTGTTAATGACTTCTTTTTTTGCTTCTGTCAATTGTAATGACTTAATTGCAGCACTGAATGTTTTTTTAATTGGATTTCGTTATGTATCTGTCCCTACTGCTGCATTGGCATACTTTTGTGGTAGGCCTTCCTGCAGTCCTACTTCACTATGACTGCAGACTGAATGTAGGCACAGACGGTTTCAAAGCCGAAACTCCGTATTATCCTGCTAATTCGTGGCAATTTGGGATACTTTGTTTTATTAAAAAAGTTTTTTTCGTAACGTTATCGTAATAACTTGTAATTCATTTGCGATAGTACAGCGCATGCTAATAGGCGTATAGGCATTCTCTCGTTACTTTACTGAACACAAAAGATAAACATAACAGAGAAATTAATCAGCGGCAGTATAGTCTCCCACATTATCCAAAACCCTCTGACAATGCTCGGATAAGAAACTTGCTGGCAGATTAAACCTGTGTGCCGGACCGAGACTCGAACTCGAGACCTTTGCAAAGCACTTGCCCGCGAAAGGCAAAGGTCCAGAGGTCGAGTCTCGATCCGACACACAGTTTTAATCTGCCAGCAAGTTTCATAACAGCACACACTCCGCTGCAAAGTGAAAACCTCATTCTGGAATGCTCGGATAGTTTTTAGACTTAATACCTGTAGACACTATGTGGGTAACTCTTCGTCTTCTTTAGTGCGTGTCCGAAAGAACAGACTTCATATATACTATATGCCAACGGCGTTACGATATTTCAGTGCAGATGCACAAAAGTATCCGAGCTCTTGTAGGAATATATTTAGGATGCGATCATGTGGATTAATGGATAGGGGGCCCTACTCTGTAGCGTGCGGTGAATGGAGATTTGGACCGAACGGGCGTCGTGCTGGGATAGCCGAGACGGTTAGTTCTGTCAGAGGGTTGGCTGCCCTCTGTAATTAAAAAAAACAAAAACGAGTGAACGAATCAACGATGAATTTGAACAGGTGTTGTGGGACTTCCGCCCCGAACAAATGCAATGAGCAATAGCGAACAAAATGAGATCAACAGGAAAAAAAGACAGCTAAAGCGATAGCTCATGTAATACAGCTGCTGATCGAATCAATGGAATGTGCTGTTTCTGACATACTGCTTCAGATATTACTCTCCTAGTTCATTAAGGAAAGGTACCAATGTGCGCAAAGGTAGGTATCTTTCCTAATTAGGCACCTGAAACTACAAACAGCCAACAATACCATAAAAGTTTACGTTACTTTTAGCAATTTAATTTTTCTCAACACTAGCACCTCACACTTCTGCTGTTCACCAAAACGCTTCTCTGAAGCAGAACTCACACTTCATCCCCCGAAAAACTACTCCTAGTAAATTTTTCTTGTTGATGAGTCTGAACTGATGGTTGATATGGCTCTAAGCACTATGGGACTTAACATCTGAGGTCATCAGCCCCCTAGACTTAGAACTAATTAATCCTAACTAACCTAAGGTCATCACACACATCCATGCCCGAGACCGGATTCGAACCTGCGACCGTAGCAGCAGCGCGGTTCTGGACTGAAGCGCCTAGAACCGACGGTCACAGCGGCCGGCTCTGAACTGAGAACTCTGCTCCCTATGGCTCCTAAAAGCACCTACTTTTTGGAATCTTCCAGAGTACCGGGTCGAGTTTGCCCCATTTTCCAAAACCTATAATCAGTGTCATCTTCACTTCCATCATAGGAAATCAGAATTAAGTGTCGCCTCCCTTTCCATAGTTGCTCCAATGGCATTTTCCCCAGGATGAAAGGCATGACTGTTTTCGCTTTCAGACAGGCCTTCAGGCTATTCTAGAGGAGACTGCAGGCCCGCTAGCGCATAGGTGAATCAGTACAGCGCAACAATAAACCCAGCCAAAAATTTGCTGCTTGGTATATGCGATCAGCAAATTTGTAAGTTGTTTTGCAGAATAATTTAGGCCTGCATAGGATTTGAAGTGAGGTGACAGTGAAATTGGTTCACAGTGCAGCCACCGCCACGTCGTAAAATGAATTGTTATACTAGACATACGCTTCACCTTTGGGGAAAACTCTTCTTGTTAACTGTGTACGAACGTGGAATGGTTTTTATTAGCCCGTGATATAATGACATTTACGGCTCAAGTGAACAGTTTCTGATTATGGATCAAGACTCCCACGGCGTCACACAAACTGCTGCTAGTCTGAGGGATGACGCCATTCTTTGTACACACATCAAAAAAAGTGTTCTATCACCTTTGTTCCGAGAGTTCGGGAACCTGTGCATAAAATTGGAATAGAGGTCAAAATAAATATCATTTCCGCTCTTTTTATTGCTCACTAAAACCACACATTCCATGTTGTACCACCATACAACGAGACCTTCAGAGGTGGTGGTTCAAAATGCTTCAAATGGCTCTGAGCACTAGGGGACTTAACATCTATGGTCATCAGTTCCCTAGAACTTAGAACTACTTAAACCTAACTAACCTAAGGACAGCACACAACACCCAGTCATCACGAGGCAGAGAAAATCCCTGACCCCGCCGGGAATCGAACCCGAGAACCCGGGCGCGGGAAGCGAGAACGCTACCGCACGACCACGAGCTGCGGACAGAGGTGGTGGTCCAGATTGCTGTACACACCAGTACTTCTAATGCCCATTACCACCTCCTCTTGCATTGATGCATGCCTGTATTCGTCGTGGCATACTATCCACAAGTTCATCAAGGCACTGTTGGTCCAGATTGTCCCACTCCTCAACGGCGATTCGGCGTAGATCCCTCAGAGTGGTTGGTGGGTCACGTCGTCCATAAACAGCCTTTTTCAATCCATCCCAGGCATGTTCGATAGGGTTAATGTATGGAGAACATGCTGGCCACTCTAGTCGAGCGATGTCGTTATCCTGAAGGAAGTCATTCACAAGATGTGCACGATGGGGGCGCGAATTGTCGTCCATGCAGACGAATGCTTCGCCAATATGTTACCGAAATGGTTGCACTATCGGATGGCATTCACGTATCGTACAGTCGTTATGCGCCTTCCATGACCACAAGCGGCGTACGTGGCCCCCACATGATAGCACCCCAAAACAGCAGGGAACCTCCACCTAGCTGCACTCCCTGGAGAGTGTGTCTTAGGCGTTCAGCCTGACCGCGTTCCCTCCAGTCTCCGACGATTGTCTGGTAGAAGGCATATGCGACACTCATCGGTGAAGAGAACGTGATGCCAGTCCTGAGCGGTCCATTTGGCATGTTGTTGGACCCATCTGTACCGCGCTGCACGGTGTCGTGGTTGCAATGATGGACCTCGCCATGGACGTCGGGAGTGAAGTCGCGCATTATGCAGCCTATTGCGCACAGTTTGATTCGTAACACGACGTCCTGTTGCTGCACGAAAAGCATTATTCAATACAGTGGTGTTGCTGTCAGGGTTCCTCCGAGCCGTAATCCGTAGGTAGCGGTCATCCCTTGCAGTAATAGCCTTGTGCGGCCTGAGAGAGGCATGTCATCGACAGTTCCTGTCTCTCCATATCTCCTCCACGTCTGAACAACACCGCTTTGGCTCACTCCGAGACGCCTGGACACTTCCCTTGTTGAGAGGCGTTCCTGGCATAAAGTAACAATGCGGACGCATTCGAACCGCGGCATTGACCATCTAGGCATGGTTGAACCGCAGACAACACGAGCCATGTACCTCCTTCCTGGTGGAATGACTGGAACTGATCGGTTGATCCGTCTAATAGGCGCTGCTCAAGCATGGTTGTTTACGCTTTTGAGCGGGTTTAGTGGCGTCTCTGAACAGTCAAAGGGACTGTGTCTGTGATATAATATCCACAGTCAACGTTTATGTTCAGGACGTCTGGGAACCGGAGTGATGCAAACCTTTTTTTGATGTGTGTATTATGCGACTATAGTCGTCTAGAAGAGAACAATCCTAGTATCTACGGTACAACTCACCAATTCCTAGACGAATCGTGGTAGGGAGCATATTTGGGAGGCATGCTGTCTGCAACTCCCTACAGCTGCTGCGAGATAAAAATTACGCCAGTGACGTCCATTCTTCTGTTGGCGAGCAGTGTTAATTGGCGCCCAGCCGTCTTGCATCTGAACGTTTCGTTGTGGTCCTGGTGGCTGCAATAAATTCTTGGCAGCAGCTTTTCCTCTCAAGTGGCACTTTCAGCGCCTACGATGATCTGATTACCGCTATTGTCTGCCCAGAAAGCGGCTCTTTGAAGCCCGTTAACCTTAGTTTGTTCATTGTCACATTAGGTCATAATGTACAACACTCGTATTTTATGACTGGTGGAGAATCTGCGCTGTTGCCAGTTTTCATCCTCTCGATCAATTTGAAATTCTGTCAGGACATGAGCCAACCCAATCCAAGGTTTCAACAACTATTCTGATCACTATACATTTCAACAACTATTTTTATTACTTATACGAAGTAGTTTAATAACGTCTCTCTGTTGACATATTTATAAATGAAAACGTGTGTTGTAAACATATATGCGCTTGAATTTTGTTTAGAAGTGCCATATTCCTTATTTTCTTTTTTTCGTTTTCAGTACCAATCTTATTGTGACTTACGTCTAACTTATTTTTGGCTTCTACTAATTTCATTCTTTTTACCATATTGGTTTATGATATTCATTTACGTATAATGTTGTGTTACATTGTAATATTAAATCCAGTTGACAGATAATTTGTGGATATCCTTTTGTTGGCTTGTTTAGTACATTTTCTTGTTACGATTTTTGTCCTTACTGCTATTTTACATCCTTATGTTCTTATGTCTATTTGTCTCGTACATTTTCTTGCTTCAATTTTTGTTCTGTACGACTCTTTAATTTGTTTGTGTCCTGTTATATGCTTGGGTTTTTGGGTGCCAGTGTCGTACTCGTATTTGTGGTTCGTCGTCAGGAGCCAGTGTCAGAGATGTGGAACGGATGGAGTTATTTTTATCGTTCTTTGTATTTCGTCATTGTGGTCGTGTTTGTCTGTAAACTTAGCAAGTTCTGTTGCTGGTCCGTCCGATGGTTCTTGGTGGGTATATGCACTTGTATTTGGTCTTGTTGGGGTGTTAGGAGTTGCGTCATGTCTGGTCTGTGTGTTAGTGCGCATTTGCCGCACTTGGCTCTTAAAGAGTCTTGTTTGGGTTGTGGTTACGTTCAGTATTTCATATTCGTTGTTGTCTGTGCAGTAGTGTAGTTTTAAAATGCTTTTGACGAGTCGTCGTTCCGTCCTGCATTATCTTTCTGTGATTGGTCTGCTCATTCCGGGAAATGATAGTGGGGGGGGGGGGGGTAGGCGGTTGTCACATATTCGACTATGGGGCAATTGAATGTTTTCTGGCTCTCTCCTCCTCCTCCCTCTCTCTGTCCCTCTCCTCCTCTTCCCTTTCTCTGTCCATTTCCTCCTTCCCGGGTTCGATTCCCGGCGAGGTCAGGGATTTTCTCTGCCTCGTGATGACTGGGTGTTGTGTGATGTCCTTAGGTTAGTTAGGTTTAAGTAGATCTAAGGTCTAGGGGACTGATGACCATAGATGTTAAGTCCCATAGTGCTCAGAGCCATTTGAACCATTTGAACCTCCTTCCCGTCCCTCTGTCCATCTCCTCTTTTCCCCCTTCTCGGTTTCCACCTCTTCCTCTCCCTTTCTCTGTTCATCTCCTCCTCTTTCCTTTCTCGTCCATGTCTTCCTCTGTCTATCGGTGTCCAACTCCTTCTTCTCGCATTCGGGAGGAAGACGGTTCAATCCCGTCTCCAGCCATCCTGATTTAGCTTTTCCTCCATTTCCCTAAATCGTTTCAGGCAAGTGCCGGGATGGTTCCTTTGAAAGGGCACGGCCGATTTCCTTCCAAATCGATCCAGAGTTTACGAGGAGATATGGAACATCGATACATACGTACGTATGCTTATACACTCCTGGAAATTGAAATAAGAACACCGTGAATACATTGTCCCAGGAAGGGGAAACTTTATTGACACATTCCTGGGGTCAGATGCATCACATGATCACACTGACAGAACCACAGGCACATAGACACAGGCAACAGAGCATGCACAATGTCGGCACTAGTACAGTGTATATCCACCTTTCGCAGCAATGCAGGCTGCTATTCTCCCATGGAGACGATCGTAGAGATGCTGGATGTAGTCCTGTGGAACGGCTTGCCATGCCATTTCCACCTGGCGTCTCAGGTGGACCAGCGTTCGTGCTGGACGTGCAGACCGCGTGAGACGGCGTTTCATCCAGCCCCAAACATGCTCAGTGGGGGACAGATCCGGAGATCTTGCTGGCCAGGGTAGTTGACTTACACCTTCTAGAGCACGTTGGGTGGCACGGGATACATGCGGACGTGCATTGTCCTGTTGGAACAGCAAGTTCCCTTGCCGGTCTAGGAATGGTAGAACGATGGGTTCGATGACGGTGTGGATGTACCGTGCACTATTCAGTGTCCCCTCGACGATCACCAGAGGTGTACGGCCAGTGTAGGAGATCGCTCCCCACACCATGATGCCGGGTGTTGGCCCTGTGTGCCTCGGTCGTATGCAGTCCTGATTGTGGCGCTCACCTGCACGGCACCAAACACGCATACGACCATCATTGGCACCAAGGCAGAAGCGACTCTCATCCCTGAAGACGACACGTCTCCATTCGTCCCTCCATTCACGCCTGTCTCGACACCACTGGAGGCGGGCTGCACGACGTTGGGGCGTGAGCGGAAGACGGCCTAACGGTGTGCGGGACCGTAGCCCAGCTTCATGGAGACGGTTGCGATTGGTCCTCGCCGATACCCCAGGAGCAACAGTGTCCCTAATTTGCTGGGAAGTAGCGGTGCGGTCCCCTACGGCACTGTGTAGGATCCTACGGTCTTGGCGTGCATCCGTGCGTCGCTGCGGTCCGGTCCCAGGTTGACGGGCACGTGCACCTTCCGCCGACCACTGGCGACAACATCGATGTACTGTGGAGACCTCACGCCCCACGTGTTGAGCAATTCGGCGGTACGTCCACCCGGCCTCCCGCATGCCCACTATACGCCCTCGCTCAAAGTCCGTCAACTGCACATACGGGTCACGTCCACGCTGTCGCGGCATGCTACCAGTGTTAAAGAGTGCGATGGAGCTCCGTATGCCACGGCAAACTGGCTGACACTGACGGCGGCGGTGCACAAATGCTGCGCAGCTAGCGCCATTCGACGGCCAACACTGCGGTTCCTGGTGTGTCCGCTGTGCCGTGCGTGTGATCATTGCTTGTACAGCCCTCTCGCAGTGTCCGGAGCAAGTATGGTGGGTCTGACACACCGGTGTCAATGTGTTCTTTTTTCCATTTCCAGGAGTGTATAATGAATCGTCAAGGAAACTGGTATAGACATGAGCAATCAAATACAGAGATATGTAAACTGGCAGAAGACGGCGCTACGGTCGGCAACGCCTATTTAAGACAAAAAGTGCCTGCGCAGTTGTTAGATCGGTTGCTGCTGCTACAAAGGCAGATTTAAGTACGTTTGAACGTGGTGTTATAGTCGGCGCACGAGCGTTGGGACACAGCGTCTCCGACGTAGCGACGAAGTGGAGATTTTCGCGTACGACCATTTCACGAGTGTACTGTGATTATTAGGAATCCGGCAAAACTGCAAATCACCTACATCGCTGCGGCAGGAAAAAGATCAAGCAAGAACGGGACCGACGACGACTGAAGAGAATCTTTCGACGTGATAAGTGCAACCGTTCCGCAATTGCTGCAGATTTCGATGCTGAGCCATCAACAAGTGTCAGCGTGCGAACCATTCAAAAAAACTTCATCGATTTGGGCTTTCGGAGCCGAAGGCCCACTCGTGTACCCTTGATGACTGCACGACACGAAGCTTTAAGCATCGCCTGGGCCCATCAACACCGATATTAGACTGTTGATGACTGCAAGTACGTTGCCTGATCAGGCGAGTCTCGTTTCATTTTGTATCGAGTGGATGGACGTGTACGGGTATGGAGACAACCTAATGAATCCATGGACTCTGCATGTCAGTAGGAGACTGTTCAAGCCGGTGGAGGCTCTGTAATTGTGTGGGGCATGTGCAGTTGGAGTGATACGGAACTCCTGATACGTGTAGATACGACTCTGACAGGTGACACGTACGTAAGCATCCTGTCCGATGGCCTGCATCCATTAATGTCGAGTGTGATTCAGACGGTCAAGGGCAGTTGCAGCAGGACAATGCGACGCCCAACACGTCCAGAATTGCTATACAGCGGCTCCAGGAACACTCTTCTGAGTTTAAATGTTTACCTCGAAGAAAACGGTCTATTGACACACAGTCAACATGGATATAGAAAACATCGTTCTTGTGAAACACAACTAGCTCTTTATTCCCATGAAGTGTTGAGTGCTATTGACAGGGGATTTCAAATTAATTCCATATTTCTGGATTTCCGGATGGCTTTTGATACTGTAACACACAAGCGGCTTGTAGTGAAATTGCGTGCTTGTGGAATATCGACTCAGTTATGTGACTGGATTTGTAATTTCCTGTCAGAGAGGTCGAAGTTCGTAGTAATTGACGGAAAGCCATCGAGTAAAACAGAAGTGATTTCTAGCGTTCCCCAAGGTAGTGTTATAGGCCCTTTGCTGTTCCTTATCTATATAAACGATTTGGGAGACAATCTGAGCAGCTGTCTTAGGTCGTTTGGAGATGACGCTATCGTTTATCGACTAATAAGTCATCAGAAGATCAAAACAAATTTGCAAAACGTTTTACAAAGGACGTATGTATGGTGCGAAAATTGGCAGTTGACCCTAAAAAACGAAAAGTGCTAAAAGGAATCCGGTAAGCTTCGGTTACACGATAAATCAGTCAAATCTAAAGGCCGTAAATTCAACTAAATACGTAGGAATTACAAATACGAACAAATTGGAACGAACGCATAGAACTGTTGTGGGGAAGGCGAACCATGGACTGCGTTTTATTGGCAGGACACTTATAAAGTGTAACAAATCTACTAAGTAGACTGCCTACACTACGCTTGTCCGTCCTCTTTTAGAATGCTGCTGCGCGCTGTGGGATCCTTACCAGGTAGAATTGACGGGTCACATCGAAAAATTTCAGAGAAGGGCAGCACGTTTTGTACTATCGCTAAATATGAGATAAAGTGTCACTGAAATGATATAGGAGTTGGGTTGGACATCATTAAAAGAAAGACGTTTTTCGTTGCGACGGAATCTTCTCACGGAATTCCAATCACCAACTTTCTCCTCCGATTGCGAAAGTATTTTGTTGACACCGACCTACATAGGGAGAAACGATCACCATGATAAATTAAGGGAAATCGGAGCACGTACGGAAATATATAGATGTTCGTTCTTTCCTCGCGCTATACGAGGTTGGAATAATAGAGAATTGTGAAGGTGGTTCGACGAACCCTCTGCTAGGCATTCAAATGTGATTTGCAGAGTATTCATGTAGATGTAAATGTAGAAACACTTCCGCTGGCCACTAAACTTTCCAGACATGAACATTATTGAGCGTATCTGTGATGCGATGCAACGTGCTGTTCAGAAGAGGTCTCCATCTCCGTGTACTCTCACTGATTTATTGATAGGCCTGCAGGATTCATGGTGTTACTTCCCTCCAGCACTACTTCAGACATTAGTCGAGTCCATGCCACGTCGTGTTGCGGCACTTCTGCGTCCTCGCGGGGGCGCTACGCGATATAAGGCAGGTGTATAATGTGTACGGATTTGTGAGGTTCCGAATTTGAAACAGTACTTAAAATGTATTACAGATTTCGCAATAAAATTGCACCTATGCTCCTTCCGTTTTCAGCAGTTCATAACTTATTGACAACAGTTCAAAATCACTTTTAAGCAAGTCACAATAAATCTTCAAAACGTCCACCATGAACTGAAATGCATTTTTGTACTCTCGAGAGAGCATGTTCCGTTTAGTGCTGTAATGTATGTCTGACTTCATTCGTTGTTATGGTTGTGGTCTTCAGTTGGGAGACTGGTTTGATGTAGCTCTGCATGCTAGCCTATCCTCTGCAAGCTTCTTCATCTCTGAATAACTACCGCAGCCTACATTCATTTGAACTTGCTTACGGTTTTGAAGCTCTGGTCTTCCTCTGCAGTTTTTATCCCATTCCCTGCTCCTTACTTCCTTTCGTTATTAAACTGACGATTCCTTGATATCTCAGAATCTGTTTTGTCAATATATCCCTTCCTTTAGTCAAGTTATACAATAAATTTCTTTTTTGTCCGGTTCTATTCAGTAGCTTTTCATTTGTTATTCGGTTTACCCGTTAAATCTTCGGCACTCTTCCACGTCACTACATTTCAAAAAACTCCTTTCTCTTCTTGTCTGAAATGCTTACCATCCACGTTTCAGTTCAGTGCAAAACTATACTGGAGATAAAAATGTTCATAAAAGACTTCCTAACACTTGAATTGATTTTACTTATTAACAAATTCCTCTTTTCAGAAATGATTATCCTGCGATTGCCATCCTGAATTTTATGTTCTCTCTACCTCAACCATCATCAACTATTTTGCTGACCAAACAGCAGAAAAATATCTACTACCTTTAGTGCCTCATTTCCTAATCTAATTCCCTCAGAATCATACAATTTAATTCGACTACATTCCGTTACCCTTGTTGTACTTCGGTTGATGTTCATCTTATAATTTCTTTTCAATGATGATGATATTTGATTTGTGGGGCGCTCAAGTGAGTGGTTATCAGCGTCCGTACAAATTTCCTATCGTTTCTCAGTCCACTCTCATCACATTCCCGAGTGGTGATGAAATGGTGAGCGGACGATACAAGCATCCAGTCTCTGGGCGGAGTAAATCTCCGACCCGACCGGGAATCGAACCTGAGACCCCGTTATCCAGAGGCAGCAACGCTAGCCACTAGACCTCGAGCTGCGGACCTTCTTTTCTACACCGTCCATTCCATTGAACTGATCTTCAAAATATTTTGCCGTCTCTGACAGAAATACAGTGCCATCACACAAAGTTTTCATTTTTTCTCCCTGAAATTTATTTCCCTGCCCAAATTTCTCCTTGGTTTCGTTCACAGCTCAGTGTACAGGTTGAATAACCGTGGGGATAGGCTACAATCCTCTCTGACTCTGACAGACTAAAAGTAGGATTAACTAGAATGTCAGTGGTGTTTGTTGCAGGATTCTAGTGCGAGTCGTTTACGAGATACCGTATTTTGTAAATCCCCTCCCCCAAGAATTGTACAGTACCTGTAATAACACAGACTAAAGAACATCACAAATGCATACATTAATTATGGGGATTCTGACCACTAACGAGACAACTGATCACGATAGGCTGTGTTCAAAATAACCACCGGCAGCGGTTTTAGACGCTTCCATCTACATCTACAAGCACTGTACGGTGCGAGGCAGAGCATACCCTGTACCACAACTGGTCGCTTCCTTTCTTGTTCCAATCGCAGATAGAGCGAGGAAGAAACGACTGTCTATATACCTCTTATGAGCCCTAATACAGGGTGTTTCAAAAATGACCGGTATATTTGAAACGGCAATAAAAACTAAACGAGCAGCGATAGAAATACACCGTTTGTTGCAATATGCTTGGGACAACAGTACATTTTCAGGCGGACAAACTTTCGAAATTACAGTAGTTACAATTTTCAACAACAGATGGCGCTGCAAGTGATGTGAAAGATATAGAAGACAACGCAGTCTGTGGGTGCGCCATTCTGTACGTCGTCTTTCTGCTGTAAGCGTGTGCTGTTCACAACGTGCAAGTGTGCTGTGGACAACATGGTTTATTCCTTAGAACAGAGGATTTTTCTGGTGTCGGAATTCCACCGCCTAGAACACAGCGTTGTTGCAACAAGACGAAGTTTTCAACGGAGGTTTAATGTAACCAAAGGACCAAAAAGCGATACAATAAAGGATCTGTTTGAAAAATTTCAACGGACTGGGAACGTGACGGATGAACGTGCTGGAAAGGTAGGGCGACCGCATACGGCAACCACAGAGGGCAACGCGCAGCTAGTGCAGCAGGTGATCCAACAGCGGCCTCGAGTTTCCGTTCGCCGTGTTGCAGCTGCGGTCCAAATGACGCCAACGTCCACCTAACGTCTCATGCGCCAGAGTTTACACCTCTATCCATACAAAATTCAAACGCGGCAACCCCTCAGCGCAGCTACCATTGCTGCACGAGAGACATTCGCTAACGATATAGTGCACAGGATTGATGATGGCGATATGCATGTGGGCAGCATTTGGTTTACTGACGAAGCTTATTTTTACCTGGACGGCTTCATCAATAAACAGAACTGGCGCATATGGGGAACCGAAAAGCCCCATGTTGCAGTCCCATCGTCCCTGCATCCTCAAAAAGTACTGGTCTGTGCCGCCATTTTTTCCAAAGGAATCATTGGCCCATTTTTCAGATCCGAAACGATTACTGCATCACGCTATCTGGACATTCTTCGTGAATTTGTGCCGCTACAAACTGCCTTAGACGACACTGCGAACACCTTGTGGTTTATGCAAGATGGTGCCCGGCCACATCGCACGGCCGATGTCTTTAATTTCCTGAATGAATATTTCGATGATCGTGTGATTGCTTTGGGCTATCCGAAACATACAGGAGGCGGCTTGGATTGGCCTCCATATTCGTCAGACATGAACCCCTGTGACTTCTTTCTGTGGGGACACTTGAAAGACCAGGTGTACCGCTAGAATCCAGAAACAATTGAACAGCTGAAGCAGTACATCTCATATGCATATGAAGCCATTCCGCCAGACACGTTGTCAAAGGTTTCGGGTAATTTCATTCAGAGACTACGCCATATTATTGCTACGCATGGTGGATATGTGGAAAATATCGTACTATAGAGTTTCCCAGACCGCAGCGCCATCTGTTGTTGACAATTGTAACTACTGTAATTTCGAAAGTGTGTCCGCCTGAAAATGTACTGTTGTCCCAAGCATATTGCAACAAACGGTGTATTTCTATCGCTGCTCGTTTAGTTTGTATTGCCGTTTCAAATATACCGGTCATTTTTGAAACACCCTGTATCTCTTATCTTATCTCCAAGTCCCTACGCGAAATTTATGTTGGCGGCAATAGTATTGGTCTGCAGTCAGCTTCAAATTGCGGTTCTCTAAACGTTCTCAGTAGTGTTCTTCGAAATGAATGTCCTCTTCCCTCCAGGTATTCCTACTTGAGCTCTGAAAGCATGCTGATCGAACCTACCGGTAACAAATCTAGCTACTCGCCCCTGAATTTCTTTGATGTCTTCTTTCAATCCGACCTGGTGCGAATCCCAAACACTTGAGCAGCACTCACGAATGGGTCGCACCTGCGGCCTATGTGCAGTCTCCTTTACAGATGAACTACAGTTTCCCAAAATTCTCCCAATAAGCCGAAGTCGACCATTCGTCTTCCTTACCTCCATGCTCGTTCCATTTCATATCGCTTCCCAACGTTACGCCCAGTTATTTAAACGACGTGACTGTGTCAAGCAGGAGACTTCCGATGCTCTACCCGAGCATTACGAGTTTGTTTTTCCTTATCATCCTCATTAACTTACATTTTTCTACATTAAGAGCGATCTGCCATTCATCATGCCAACTACAAATTTTGTCTAGATCATCTTGTAACAATCGACAGTTACGTATCTTCGACACATTTCTGTACACCACAGCAACATAAGCGAACAAACGTAGACTGCTGCGCACCCTGTCTGCCAGATGATTTATGCATATAGAAAACTGCAACGGTCCTATCACACTTCCCTGGGGTCTCCTGATGTTACCCCTGTCTCCGATGAACCGTCAAGGACTAAATACTCGGTTCTATTACTTAGGAAGTCTTCGTGCCAGTCACATTTCCCATGTCTCCGATGAACCGTCAAGGACTAAATACTGGGTTCTATTACTTAGGAAGTCTTCGTGACAGTCACATTTCTGGGAGCCTATTCTGTATGCACGTATCTTTGTTAACAGTCTGAAGTGGGGTACCTTGTCCAGTGCTTTTCGGAAATCTAGAAATATAGGTTCTGCCTGTTGCCCTCCATCCATAGTTCGCAGTGTATTATGCGAGAAAAGAGCAAGGTGGCTTTCGCACGAGCAATAGTTTCTAAAGCGGTGCTGATTCGTGGACATGACCTTTTCGGCCTGTAGAAAATTTATTATATTGGAAATCAGAATGTGCTCTAGAATTCTCAACAGACCTATGTTAAGGATATTGGTCTGCAATTTTGCAGGTCCATTCTTTTACCCTTCTTGGATACAGGAGTCATCTGCAGTTTTCTCCAGTCGCTTGGCACTTTGCGTTGGTCGAGAGATTCGCGATAAATGCAAACTAAGTAAGGGTTTTTTTCAACTCTTTCAGTTGTTTCTCTACGCCAGGAATGCTTATTACTACGTCATCCGTACTGGACTCAGTGCGATGGTCAAACGAAGGTAAGTTTGTACGATACTACTGCTTGAATAATTTCTTAAACGTGACATTTAAATCTTCGGCCTTCCTTTTGCTATCTTCTACTGCCAAACCAGACTGGGCAACAAGTAACTGGCCTGAAAGTCATAGATCCGCTTAGCGACTTACATAGAACCAGAATTTTTTTGGGTTCTCCGCCAGACCTTAAGTCAGGGTATTACGGTGGTAGCTGTTGTATGCTTCGCGCATAGATCTTTCCACAGACGCACGAATCTCTAATAACCTCTGTCGTCATTTGCTCGTACTCTCTTGAACTGAGTGAGCAACAGTCTTTGCCTCCTCAGGATTTTCCGAGTCTCGTTATTAAACTACGGTGGGCCTTTCCTGCCCTTAACCCACTTACCCACTCACTAGGACATACTTTTCCAGAGCACGATTTACAATCTGTTTAAACTGTGTCCATAATTTCTCTATGTCTATTATTATGGAACCGGATGATTGCAGTTCATTGTCTAAGCGAGACACTAACAACTGCTTATCTGATCATTCTAGATCTCTTGACTTATTTATTAACTTCTGTAACCATAGTCGCTGTGATGACATCATCATCACTAATACCCGTCCCTATACTGACACCAGTGATAAGATCCGGCCTGTTTGTAGCTACCAGGTCCAAGATAGCTCCATTGCGCGTGGACTGCCGAACTAGCTACTGAAGACAGTTTTAGGAAAACGTGTTCAAAAGTACGTCACAAGACTGTCTGTCTGTTCTCCCTCCTATGAATCCATACACTTCCCAGTCTATACTCGGAAAGGTCAAAGTTACCGCCAACTAGTATTGCATGATCTGGGTATTCATACACAACTGACCATAGACTTTCTTTGAATGACTCTGCAATTGTCAAAGCGGAGTCGGATGTTCGGTAATAACAACCAACAATTAACTTGGTTTCATCTAGACCTGCTATACATGACCAGATAACTTCACTATCACACTCAATTTCATCCTCTGTAGAGACAATATTTTTGTCGACTGCAATAAACACTCCCCCTCCTACGGCGGCTGATCTGTCTTTCGTAGAGCGGTTCTAGGCGCTTCAGTCTGGAACCGCGCGACCGCTACGGTCGCAGGTTCTAATCCTGCCTTGGGAATGGGTGTGTGTGATGTCCTTAGGTTTAAGTCGTTCTAAGTTCTAGGGGCCTGATGACCTCAGATGTTAAGTCCCATAGTACTCAGAGCCATTTGAACCTTTTTTATCCTTGGGAGCACGTCCACTCCTACACGCAGTTTGTTTTTCCTCGGCATGATGGCATCTGCCAAGACAACACAACGTGTCACACAGCTCACAGTGTACGTGCGTGGTTCGAGGAGCACCAGGAGTAGTCAACTGTACTCCCCTGGCCACTAAAATCCCCGGATTTAAATCCGATCGAGAAACTGTGGGACCACTTCGATCGGTCTGTTCGCGCCATGGATCCTCAACCGCGCATCTGGCCACAGTACTGGAATCGGCATGGCTCCACATCCCTGTCGATACCTTCCACAGCCTCACTGACTCTCCTGCTGCATGTCTCGCAGCAGTCCGCGTTGCAAAAGGTCACAAAATGCAACTGGGCGGTGTAGTAAAACAGATTCCTTTCTCCTGATTCAGTCCTAACGTTGCCTATTTCTCTCTCTGGAACTCACGGCATGTTTGAGATTTCTTTGGTTTTAATATTCAGCTCATATCCAATAAATTATGGGCAGAGTCCACAATTTCCTCTGGAAATTTATTATACACTGGTGACCAAAATTAAAACAACAAACCAATATTACCCAGTTCTGTGTCTAATCCACATGTAATCTTCCGAACTGTTAACAGATGTCCGTACGATCGTGTTCTGCACGAAAGTTACCATTCCAGTCAACGGATAACCACGACAACGATGACGTCAGGGGCACCTGTCGAACGGGGCAGTGTCTGCTGGGAAGTCCTACATCTACAACCGCTGTGTACACCATCACAGACGGTGCAGTATGGCACAGAGAAGACGCCTACCAGACTCTGCGGTGGAGGGTCACAGGAAGAATGGAAGTAGTACAGTCGCAAACGGATGTGACCGATGGCTTAATGTGAATCGATCTGTTGTTTTTCGGATGTGGCGACAGTATATAGAGACAGAAACTGTATTCTGAAGACCAGGTAGGGTCGATCACGTGTGACATCAGAAAGAGACGACAGTAATTTGGCTAGAAAAGGACGACGGTACTGCCTTAGTACTGCACGGCAACTGGCATCTGACCACGCAGCATCCACTGGACGTGTTGTATCGAGGCAAGCGGTGTACAGAAGGCTTCGGCAGAGTGTTCTTTATTCTCGGAGATGGTTCAAATGGCTCTGAGCACTATGGGACTTAACATCTGACGTCATCAGTCCCCTACAACTTAGAACTACTTAACCTAACTTACCTAAGGACATCACACACATCCATGCTCGAGGCAGGATTCGAACCTGCGAACGAAGCGGTCGCGTGGTTCCAGACTGAAGCGTCTAGAACCGCTCGGCCACACAGGCCGGCTCTCGGAGATCTGCTGTATGTGTACCTCTGACGCGTCCTCATAGAAGGAAACGCCTAAAGTGGAGTCGTCAGCATGCCACCTGGATCGTCGAACAGTAGCCCAATTTTGTTTTCACAGATGAGTCCCGATTTGGTCTGGAGACTGATTCTCAACGGATTCGCATCTGGAGAGAACCTGGAACTCCAATTCATGACCCAAACACTGTGGAAAGAGATCGATATCAATGGTGGATAAGGTTAACGACACGAATACCTTTTCAGGAAATTGTAAGAGTGAATCGGCAAGGTTCAACTGCTATCAGGTATCGCGACGAAACTTTGGGACCTCAGGTGCGGTTGTTGCGAGGTGCTGTGGGCCCGAACTTCATATTGTTGGACATGTCCGAAAGAACAGATACCATCTTCATATAGATATGGCTTACCGCCCAATGATCTTTTTCAGTGCGCATGCACTCACATTGCACGAACTCTTACGGGAATCGGTAGATTGACTGCCACGAGTAATGAGTATAGTGGGCATGGGCACTGCAAATGTAGTGAGTGGACAGTAAGTTGGAGGTGTGGATCTCACTGGGAGCGTGCGAGAGGTAAGTCCCTGCAGTCGCACTGTCCTCTGTGTCCTCGATGCCTCAGTTCAGTCTGCCTTCGGCGGTGTTGCGGCACGGGCGTCTGTTTACGCCCCTGCCGTGGAAGTTCGGGCGCGCGCGGTTGTTTAACTATTCAGCCTACTCGCACGTTTCGACGACTCGATATAGAATGGCACATGCATACCGAAAGTCGACGCTGAAGATTAGTTTTTCGAATGAATATGCGAGACCGTAACCCTGTGAAATTGAAAGGTTCCTAAGAGACGAAGTTAAACTTACTCGACTACAACGAACATATTGGAATACACCTCTCCATAGTGAGCAGTGTTGTTTACGTCAAACTGATTAACGATGCAGTGTGTGACAGAATCATTCGAGATACTAAACATGGACTCAAACATCGTCACTCTGATGCACATGTTGGAGAAGTAACTATTGATCACGCAGGACTGGACTTACGAAGCATACGTATTTTCGAACTTCCCTTCGAGGTTCCGTCTGACTTTGTGATTGACGCCTTACGCCCGTATGGAAGAGTGCTTATCCACATAGAGGAAAAATGATCCAACTTCATGACCTACCCCATTCTCAATGGTGTGTGTAAAATCAGAATAGAACTGACACAACATGTACCCTCATACTTGTTCATGGACAACCCTAAACGTGCTCTGGCTGCGGGAAAAAGGGCCACGTCCATTCCGAATGTATGTAGCGGAGGATTGTGCAAGTTCCACATCACGAACCCGTGCCTACGTCCACGTTGACGCCGCTGACCCTAACGTATGCGGACGCGTTTCGAACAGGTCCCATCCCGAAGAATGCCCAGCCCCAACATCCTGACAGTTTACGGCAACCGACAGCAGCAGAGACGGCCACCTCTGACGAAACCAAGTACACTTCTGCCACTCCGGCACCGACGACGCCGTTAACCGACCGGAAAGGATCGGTAGGAGGTATGGAAATGGATCCTATGGTTTTGCCGTGAGCTGCTTTCGTCCCTGAGCACCGGGAGTCACTTCCGCACTCGGACGCTGAGGCGCACACGCGCAACCAACGATCGCCGAAGCGCCACAAGAAACGACGGCTAGCGCCGTCGGATACCTGCTTAATGCATTCCACGCCAGACGGACTTGAGCGTAACGACGATACAGTGCATCCGGATGCGCAACGGGATGTTCTACCTCCCACACATCAGTACGACTCTAATCACACGAGAGAGCGTTTAAATACAGACCCACCGGACGGAGAGCCGTCGGAAGGAGTCCCTCCATCCACCGCAGCAACACCTCCGCCTTTTGTCAGCCCGGTCAGAGAAACACGACGAGAGATGGACCGCCAGCACAGGAACTGGGCCGACGAATACGATACTGACACACAGGCCGACTACGCTGCCGCAATGGCGAGTGCGGCGTCCACCAAATGTTAATCACGCAGAAGATGCAGACTGCCGCACAGACAGCATGTCGCCGAGCAACAGCACACAAGTTAACATAAGCGTTCATGTACGCTGTACGCACTGAGAAACAGCGGCAGGAGTGTCGAACAGCCTGTATTAATATTAATACAATTAGAAAGCCGGTACAATTGCAATTATTACGAGACATACTGCATACGTCAAACGTCGGCATCGTCTTTCTGCAGGAAGTATGTGTCGAGAGCTTGCCCGGCCTCTATGAGTACGATACATACATTACACCCACTACAGACGGCGGCAGCGGAACAGCGATACTTCTACTGGTGGCATAGTAGCCGAGGACGTGGTATACCTGCCGCCAGCGCGAGGACTGGCGCTCACAGTGCTAGGAGTGCGGATCGTTAACATCTACGCACCGTCGTGGTCCGACAGACGGTGCAATCGATGCCGATTTTACGCAGAGGAGACTGCACCACTATTCTTATGCCGGTATGAACATGTCTTATTTGGAGGCGACTTCAACTGCGTGCTTGCACTAAAAGATCAACACCCACACTATAACTGATGCCCGGAGCTGCGGCAACTGATACAGGACATTAATCTCATCAATACATGGGAGACGATGCATGGCGACACACGCGGATACACCTACGTCACAAGTCACTCCGCAAGTCGTCTCGATCAAATTTACGTAACACGTCGTCTCGAATCTGCGATCCTCGATGCGGAATTGTCTCCCGTCGCCTTTACAGATCACATAGCAACGAGTGTGGCGGAGTCGCAGTGTTAAGAAATTGAATACAGCACACCTCAGGGAACCTGAGTGCACCCACTTAATCGAAGACACTTGGCACATATGTCATCGACGCCTCCCGACATATCCGACGACATTGCAGTGGTGGCTGGAATGCGTTAAGCCTGCTTTGCGCCGAGCGTTAATTGCATACGGAAGAGAGCAGATGATGCGGAGGCGCCACACGACGGCATTTTATTTCACGATCCTCCGCGAACTTTCTGTACTAGCGCCTTCACAGGATCGGAGTGCTGTTATAAAACGAGCGCAGGCCCAAATAATTTCCATAACACGGCGCCGTCTGGAGGGTGTCGCAATCCGTGCAAGGACCTTTGAACCAGTGCGTGGAGAATCACCGTCAGTGTATCACGTTCTCAGAGAAAAACAACGTAGCCACAGAACCTTAATAATGACGGTCGTACTGCTGGATGGTCGCCGTATGACAACGCAAAGGATATCACCCGCGCCTTTGTGGAACAATACGGTCATTTCTATGAAGAAGCGGAACACGATCAGGCAACCTTTCACGAGGTCCGACGAACGCTATCCGCATGTCTCAACGAGACGGCCAACCGGGAGATAACAGATGAAGTCACCGTTGACGACGTAATGGAAGCGCTTGATAAGGGCTTGTCGCACAAATCTCCGGGGCCCGACGGGTTTCCTTTAGAGTTTTATCGTACATTAAAAGATCTCTTGACTCCGCGATTGACTGCCACGTACTGCGAATTGATATGTCCCAATGTGCCTCTTCCACCCTCCTTCGTGGAAGGAATGATCATCCCTGTCCACAAATAATCCGGCGGCACAGAAATACAGGCCTACCGGCCACTGACACTTCTTAACTGCGACTACAAGGTCTACACCAGGATATTTGCAGCATGCTTCAAACGCTTACTACCCCTAGTGATAGACTTGCACCAAACACAGCTAGGAGGGAATAGCAATATACAAACAGCCCTCAGCGACTACCGCGGTGTTATTGCACTGGCAACATGTCGTCTCCGGGGTGCATTGGTTTCGATAGACATCACCGTGCCTTTGACAGCGTGAGCCATGCCTATCTCACGGAAGTCATGACGCAAATGAAGTCTCCAGAAAGTTTTGTCGCCGTCGTTATGAGACTACTCCACGGCGCCTCATCCAGAGTGCTCATCAACGGACGCATGGTGGGGCCCATCACAATCTCACGATCGGTCAGACTAGGGTGCCCGCTGTCGAACCGCTGCTCTTCGGGCTCCGGAATAGACTACAAGGAATGACGATAAGGCACAACAAGTTTATATGCAGAACATTCGTGGATGACAGAGTGTGTTTAGCACGGTCGGGCGACGAGGCAAGAGCGGTCCTGCATTGGATTAATTTGTATGGTATGGCTACGGGAAGTCGTATGAACATGGCAAAGTCGGGAGCGATGAACATCGGGAGAGGACTCCCGACGGGAAGTGTTGCACCATTACAGCTGATCAACAAGATGGAATGCCTAGGAATTATCTTCACTACAGACGTTCGACGCACGGTGGCACTAAGCTACAGACATCTTCTGCAAACAATTCGTGCGAGTGTCCGAAGTCACAGGTTAACGGCTCTGGACACGATACAACGGGTCACATTTGCCAACTCTTATCTAGTTTCTCGCATCCCCCGCCTGGCACAAGTTCCTCCTATGCCGGTGGTGTTTGCGCGCCGAATCCTGGCGGCGTTAGGATATTTTGTGTGCACAGGTCTGCTTTTTAAGGTCGGATACGAAACCCTCACCCTTTCTAGTAGTCGTCGAGGTCTTGGACTAGTCCACGTACGAGAGCGATCAGTGGCCATTTACGTAAGCACGATGATAAAGATGTGGATACAACACCTGGCGGGCACCTTGATAGACGAACTAGCTCTACCTTCTTGTTTGGCACCGGTAGCGGTGGCTCACATCTCATCACTTGCCCACATGCGAACCTTTTTTGTGGAGCACAGTTATATACATATGGAACTGCCGACTACCAGGATGGCAGCGGCACGTCATATATATCGCATTGTCACTCGACGACTGCCGAATAATGCCGTAGAGCGCTGAAAACCAAAATTACGTGGTCAGTGGATGGAGTACAGTGCACCATTCACACCTTGATACGGGAACTCGCGCACTGTGATATCAGGTGATAAATGGGAAAGACGTGATTCCTTCCAGGATGAGCCACTGTGTCTACAGTGCAATGTTACAGACACAGAGGAACATCGCTCCATATGCGGGCCTTTTGTGGACGTGTGGTGTTTGGTCCAAAAAATGATCGCCTTCCTCCTTCGGGTCGTACCGCAAGCAATAGACCCACGGATACTGCTTCTCCCAGATATGGCTGGCTCTGAGCACTATTGGACTTAACTTCTGAGGTCACCAGTCCCCTAGAACTTAGAACTACTTAAACCTAACTATCCTAAGGACATCACACAAATCCATGCCGTAGGCAGGATTCGAACCTGCGACTGTAGCGTCGCGCGGCCGGCTCTCCCAGATAGGAACTATTATCCCCGAACGAAGACAAACGCAGTGACTTGGATTCGAGGTTTGATGGTGCTTTACCTTTTCCGAGACGGCAATAAGAATGTACTCGACTTTTGGGCCTTACTACAAGAACATCACTCATAGCATATGAGACATCCGAGATATCGTACTTGTTATGCAAATTTTTTAGGGAGTGCCTTGCTTGATCCCACACCCAGTTTGAGTGTCTCGGGTAAGAGAATGTAATTATTGCCTATAAGTATTCAGAACCAGAAAGAACCAGGACAGTGGAAAGGATCCACTTCCACACGTGAAGAAGTACCCGGCAGCAACTCGAGGTACAACGGGATTAGCGAGGAACGCGCCCAAGAAGAGGGACGTGGTCCGTTATTGTTTTGTACTGAGAGAAGCAGTTTTTTTATTGTTACACCATTATGTAAAAAAATGTCCACTTATTTGCGTTTTCCAGAAATATTTTATTTTATAAAGGCAAGTCGGATAGAGCGTCTGCCATGTAAGCAGCAGGTCCCAGGTTCGAGTCCCGGTCGGGGCACACATTTTCAATTCTTCCCGTTGATATTTATCAACGCTTGTAATCAGCTAAAGGTCTGGATTTCATTGTAATTTCATTCTTCGACAGCTGCAAGATCACCAATGGTATCTGTTGTTTAGGGCATGTCCGAGAGAACAGATACCATCTTCATATATTGACGTATCATAGACCATGGGTGGCTGACGTACTCTTGGAAACGGAAGATATTGCACCTATGGCGCGGACAGCTCGCTCTCCCGATTTGAATCCCATAGAGCATGTCTGGGATGCACGGAGAGACAGATTGCATCACGTCAGCTTCCACCAACCACTCTCCAAGACAAGGAGGAACGGGCGTTATTGCTTCAACATTAGATTGATGACGTCATTCACACCATACCCCTTCGTTGTCATGCCTGTATTGCTGCCAGAGATGGTCGCATCCCATACTGAGCACATTAACCAGTTGTCAGAATGTGTGTGCAGATCCGTTAAGTTGGAAAAAACGAAGAACATTTTTGTCTACCGTTACGCATGTTGCAGTTTTTTTACGTTCTGTATTCTTTACATTGTTTGTGCTTTACTATCACCACTTTGTGGTAAAAGAAATGCAGCCTTGCAAAAATTCCGTTTGTTGTTTTAATTTTGGGCACTGGTGTAGTTTAAAATCTGGTTTCGAAATTTTGAAGGCGCGGAAGATGGCCGCCGAGTCGGTTGCCGTGTGATGTGGCTCCGCATTCACATGCAGTTTTTCTCGGTAGAAATTTGATTATGGACGCTGATGTTTAATTCTTACATAGTGCGTTCTCGTTTACTCATTAGGTACTACAAATAAAACCGAGAGAGTGATTGAAGTACTTCTAGTGCGTTCGTCGTGTGCAACGCGTCAACGGAGAGGCCGTCGCCCTCCTGCAGGCCGAGCGCGTGTCGGTTTCGCCAGTCAGCCGCGTCGGTTCTCGCGTGTCAGCACTCCGCGCCGCCGCTGCGATTCCTCACCAGCCGCAGCGGAATCCGACGCGTCGGCAGCGGCCACCGGCTGCCCCGCGCCCCACCGCCTACGCCAGCAGTAACGGCCACCAGCTGAGCTCCCTGCTGTTGGTAAACAACCGCCTGCCTACGCTCGGCCCTGGATTTCAGCCGACGAAGCAGCGACACCACCACACCAGAGGCCGAAGGAAGAAGAAGGGAAGCGTGGGGTAAGACACCAACTCGAGCCATCAGCGTCATACCCGGAATGGAACACACGGAGGAAGAACTTGTGCCTATGTACCCCAGTCAAAAGATAGCAGCCATAGACAAAATATTGAGCGAAATAGGAGTTTAAAAGCTACGCATGCTTCATCTGCACCGTTAACAGTCATTATGGACAAAGTGTTGCCTTAGCTTTCCAAATAACTAGCCTTGAAGCTAAACTGTCGTGCCTAAACTATAAAAATAGGCGATTAAGACTTGAATTACAGAGAGAATCGAATCCAGTCAAAGACTTACAAATACAAACTTTGCAAGAAACGCTGAGAAATCAGAGGACTAAAATAGGGAACTCAGTGTAGCGAACCAAGACTTGCAGCATCGAATTAGAGAATTAACTAATAAAGTCGCTCAACAAGCGCAAACACGAGCACAGACATTGAGATATGCTGCCGCCTTAAAAATTGAGCCCAAAACCAAAGAGGCTGGAAGAATAGAACATGCTAAAACAAAACAGACCACAACCCCATATATCAAATCGACAGCAAATCAAGACGCCAAAGCTATTCGACAGACAGTCACCAAGAACATAAATCCCAGGAAAGGGAATATACGTACCAAGTCAATCAGAACCACCCAGACTGCAGTTATAGTAGACACGGAAACACAGGAGGATTGTCGAAAAATAATAGGAAAGACTAAAGATCTGCACACCATTGTCTGTGAAGGACAGCTAAAACGCAAGCCATTCGTGGCAGTATATCACGTGCCAGATACACTTACCGACTAGGAGTTTCTAGAAAGCCTTTACGAGCAGAACATAAGCGGTGACACCACAAAAGAAGGCTTCGACAGAGAAGTCAAAAGAAGGTTTAAAACAGGGCCTAAGGTAAGGGGTTTCAGTCACCAGATACTGGAGGTCAGCCCACGCCTGTACAGACTCCTTACACGAAGACAGAGAGTCTACATAGACTTCGAATCACTCTTTGTGAAAGACTATTTAATAGTAAACCAGTGTTACAAGTGTTGTGACCTAGGACATACGACTAAAACCTGCAGAAAGACGGACGTTACGTGTGCCAAGGGCGGCAGCCAAGGACACAAGCGCAGTGAGTGCACGTCCGCGGTTAGCGTCTGCATCCCCTGCAAATACAGAGGCCGCGTCTGCAATAAAACAAAAGGAGGTCATTGTCAGACCTATAAACAACTGCATGACCGGCTCCTGGACAGTATAGACTCTGGCAGCTAAAATCACACACACAAGAAACACGAACACCCAAAGCCAATCACCCATAACACATAAATACAAACCAACGTCAACATTACAGAGAGGCAACAGAAAAGCAATTTCCTGGAGAAGACAAATGAATCTTCTGCCAGAGAATTACGACGATAATTAACCCACCCCGCCCTTAACACACTCAACGACGTTGCAGGATAGCTGCATCAATACGATAGAATATATAGATGACATGACAATCGGTGGCTCCATCCACTGTGAGGTGGCAAAGCAAATTAAAAGGCAATTACACCACTGGATAAACTTCCAAATAACATTAACGCAGAGGACAGATGAGTTGGAAGATGAGCTTACATATATTGTGCACAGGAAAATGTACAAACAAAAACAACACACTCCTTCACAATTTCTCCCAGACGAAGTACATCACATCACATCACACATACACTTAAATGTGAACAGTTCAGCAGACCAGTCAAATTTGTCTCGGCAGGCACTCTTCACCCCGGGCAAAAGGATCAAGGAACAGACAGATACGTAGACCCTGAATCAATACACATCGAAACAATCAGGCCACAAGCCAATACAAAACTCAGAACCACCGGACCCAGACATATAAAAGTAGACAAATTGGATGAGGACAGATCTGAGGGAGACACATGTGACATTTGCAACGATGTCAACGTGCGTCTAAAACAATCTCCACTCTAAACATCAACAAAGACAACGTAACATATACAGTCAGTCCCACAGAAATCACCACCATCGCCGACACCACGCCAGCAAGCACCACCAAGATCAGTGAAAAACGTGTGAAGGCAAAAGCACTGAAGAAGCGTGCGACAAAACGAAATGTAACCGTGTGACATCCCAAAGATATTTTAAAATGTCTCCCAACCAGCGGCCAACACCAAGCCACAATCTGTCTAGTACCACCCCAGAAACCGCAAGAGAAACCAGCACCAACAGCAAGCCAGCTACACCTAATTATGATAATTTAGAATTTAACTTACTTTTAAGCAGGATAGAGAAAAAAGAGATACTGCAGACAGCGCAGCGGATGCTACTTAGATTGTGCCATCCAAAGGGAGATTCTCTGTTTTCCAGTAACGGACCCGACAGACAGAATCATCCCAAGGACAGAAAAATATTCCTACGTCGGCAGAGCCGCTTCTCGACCTCATGCTCCAGGTCTGCCTGCGCAGATCAGAATCATTGAACTTGTACTATGTATATATAAGAGCAGATGGACGGACATATTTCGATTACTCACAGACAGGCAGTAAATGTTTTGTACTCGTAAAACACCCAGAACACAGACAAAAAATGAACATCTTGCAACATAATACAAAGAACAGTACGGCAGTCAGCGCGAAAATCCCTAAAATAGCACAAGACTTGCAGGTGGACAGCATGTGCTCACAAGAATCTTAAAATACAAAAGGGCAACTGATATGTCTACCAAAACATGGTACCACAATAACAGGCAGCAATGACTGTAAGGCTGCAATAGTAATTTTAAATAGAACATATAACATAATTAAGGTAACACAGTTATGCAATCAGCACTTAGTTACCATAGAGGTAACTAACCGGAACGTCACATGGATACTGTATCCATGTACGCCCAATACAGCCATCAAATACAGCCGTACGCAGACTACATCAGAGACCTAGTAATGTGCGCCAAAAGCAAAAAATTAGTGATAAGCGCTGACATTAATTCCAGATCGACCCTCTGGAACTCAGACAGAACAAATGATAGAGGACGCATAATCACCGACCTAATACAAGAAACACAATTACATGTTATGAATACAGAAGGACCTATACCAACGTATGCAGGGTTCGATGGTACGAGCAGTAATAATGCAGCAATGGCATACGTAACAAACTGGACTGTACACGACTACATAACCAGTAGTGATCACAATGTCATAACATACACACTAACTCACATTCAGCACACAACGATCAAATCACACACCAGACACTTACTGTTGCACAAAGCAGACTGGAACAAATGAACGGAAATAATCCGACAACACGATCTAGAAAACATCAATGGAAGTATCGTTACGGAATACACAAATTAACACAGGTAATACAATATGTACAAAACATATCATCAATACCGACAGCAAAGAACACAAAACGCTCATCGGTACCATGCCCAACGAACTCACGAGACTCAAACAAGATGCAAGACGCAGATGAAAATTATATCAAAGGGCGATAGCAGATAGGGAAAGACGAATAAGACTTGAAGCGTATAGGCATGCACAAGACTTATACAGACAGACCCTATACAACACGCGTAGACAACAGTGGGAGCTATTTGTAACAACACAAACAGAGCATAATATATGGGGGGAACCATACAAAATACTGACAGAGAAGATAAAAACCCCACTAGTTCTGGGAACGCTAAGGCAGGTTGACGGCACGATGACGAGTGGATGGAGGAGTACAGCGGAGTTTCTGCTGTATAAACTGCTCCCTGACGACGTTATCGAGACAGACACACAATATCATGCAACACTAAGAGAAAAGCTACACAAACCATACAGCACTGCAACTGTCGCCTGTCCTTTTGCGCAAGAAGAGGTTGAGCTAACAATCTCAGAGTTCAAAAACAAGGAAGCACATGGACCAGTTGGTATCCACTCGGAAACACTGAAAAAACTAGCACAGCAGATCACCCCGTTCCTAAGAACGTTACTGAACGATGCCTTACGGCTGGGCAGGGTACCTACAGAATGAAAAACCTCCAAAGCAGTCATTATTAAGAAATCGGCTTACAGGGATCCTTCAGATTCAAAGACATACAGGCCAATATGCCTAACAAACACCCTGGCAAGGATTCAGGAGAAGCTGCTGTGTAAGCGCCTGCAAACACACAGAGCTCTCAGGGGTATGAGCCAATACCAATTCGGCTTCAGAACTGGCAGATCAATAGCTGATGCCATCAACCAGGACCTACACATAGTTAATACTACAAAACAGAAATACGCCATGGCAATAATGAGTGACATTGCCGGAGCATTCGATAATCTCTGCTGGCACGCACTGTTTCACAGGTTAAAACATCTGGAGGTACCGCAGTCACTGTACAACAATTTCGTAGACTACCGTAAAGAGCGAGTAGTCGAATGGTGAATGGACAGCCGGAAAGTAATTAAAAGAATTACCAAAGGCTGTCTTCAAGGGTCGATCTGCTGCCCCATCTTCTGGGAAATAGCAATCGAACCTCTCCTACAAGTTCTGGATGGGGATAACAGGTCAGACGGAATTGTCGCCTACGTAGATGACCTATTAGTTGTAGTCACTGCAAACAACAGAGCCCAGTTAGAAGAGAAAGCCAGTGGAATACTACAAAAAATTATGCAACGGTGTCACAACAATAAACTTCGGATAGCCGAAAACAAAAGAACATACACATTATTGAAAGGATCACTCCAAAGGAATCCTACGGCTAAAGTTGGGGACACAAACATCAAACGCTCACACGTTACGCGCTATCTTGGGGTACACATAGATGAAAAATTGAATTTCCATAAACACATAAGGCTAATAACAGACAAAAAAGAGGCTAAATTCAAAACAGTACAGATTACCTCTACCAGTCATACGGACATACTACTGCGTGCTCTTCGAATCAGTACTCAGCTTCGCAACTAGCACGTGGGCACATAGACTGAACGTGGCCACCAACAAAGCATCGGTCAGACGAGGGCAGAGAAGTGTCGTACTTAGGCTATCTGGAACCTTCGGCACCACCTCAGCGAATGCACTATGTGTGTTGTTCGGAATATGCCCCATAGATATCACGATCAAATGCAGAGCTGCAAGGTACTGGTTAAAGGTCGTCCGGTTTGGCTGAGCGGTTCTAGGCGCTTCAGTCTGGAACCGTGCGACCGCTACGGTCGCAGGTTCGAATCCTGCCTCGGGCATGGATGTGTATGATGTCCTTAGGTTAGTTAGGTTTAAGTAGTTCCAGGTTCTAGGGGACTGATGACCTCCGACGATAAGTCCCAAAGCGCTCAGAGCCATTTTACTGTTTAAAGATGGGGAGACTAGATGAGGTACACGCATTAATTGGTGTGCCGATAGAGACTATACGTCAACTTAAAAGTAGACGTTTGGATACATGACAAGATGAGTGGGATGTAAGTGATAAGGGACTTAGACTGCACGACTTCCTCCCTGACATAAGTGAGCGGTTGAGAATGAAACATCGATCTCAGCCGCGGTATGGTACATTTCTTAACCGGACACGGACCTTATCCCACGCACTTACACCGCGTGAGTCTGAGGCAGACACCTACACACACATGCGGGGAAGAAGGTTCCCCAGAACACATATCTTTTTCTGCGGGCAATACGCGAACAATAGATATACACTACACAGATACAGACAAAGATAAATACACGGCAATAAGAGACGAAGAACAATGGGCACAATTAAATGTACTGACAAACAGTATTTCAAAAACAACACATGAAGAGTACATGCGGTCCCGACATAACAGACATGCCAATGTGCAACGTAACAACAAGCTCCAGAGGGTGGACAGCAATACCCACAGTAATAGCGCAAACAGTGACAATGAGAAGGAACAGGAAGAGGAAGCCGAGATGTGACAGTAAATAAGCGTAAGGTGCTGGCGATCTAGCCAAGAAATCACCAAATGCTCTGCACGGATGGGCACCTAAAGTAAATACATAGGATTAGTAATATATAGGATAAGCAATACTATTTCTCTACTACCATTTATGTGTGTGTGTGTGTGTGTCTGGCGGTCAACGGCTCGAAGAAACCATTCTGAGGTATTCACCGTCAGTCACATTCGGTGAAGGTAATAATAAATCTCTACTCTATATTATCATCTTTTTATATTATTCTCAAAAAACAACAAACTCTATTTATATTTCAACCTTAAATTATTGTCTTTTTGAAAAGCATCATTCTTTGTAAAGAAAAGAAAAGAACACTGAAAAAGATGAAAAACGAAAATCGTACGATGTACGACCTGTTTTAAAACATCAGGTAACAGGTCTATACTTCGGCAATAAATAAAAATGAATTACCATTATAAAACCATTCTGAAGCCTTACAGTGTCCTCAGGTGAGTTCCACATGTACTGCCCTCTTAGATGAGTTTTAAACCAGGTGTTCAAAATGGTTCAAATGGCTCTGAGCACCTTGGGACATAACTGCTGAGGTTATCAGCCCCCTAGAACTTAGAACTACTTAAACCTAACTAACCTAAGGACATCACACAACGTAGCGGGTGCACGGTTCCAGACTGAAGCGCATAGAACCGCTCGGTCACCACGGACGGCTAAACCAGCTGTCAACGTGGATCAAATTGTGCTCTTTCCCTAATTCTACCATGCGGCTACCTCTTTCATTTCTTACCGTCGTCTGTGTTCTCTTACTGTTTACGTTTCGGCCGGCAGGTGGGGCCGAACGGTTCTAGGCGCTTCAGTCCGGAACCGCGCGACCGCTACTGTCGCATGTCCGAATCCTGCCTCGGGGCCGGCCGGAGTGGCCGAGCGGTTCTAGGTGATACAGTCTGGAACTGCGCGACCGCTACGGTCGCAGGTTCGAATCCTGCAGTGCTCAGAGCCATTTGAACCATTTGAATTTGTTTTCGTTTCCGTTCCTTCTCCTACTACCGAATTCCAGCCCCGCACCGCAGTAAAAGTATCGTCTTCCTAAACTATGTAAATAAGTTGGTTTATGTCGTCATAATTCGGCATTTCTCAAATTCCAAAAGTAAGCAGTAAGCAACATGGGCACGTCTTCCGGTCCTGCTGTGTTGCATCCTCCAACAGAGAAGTTTCTGTGATATTACACTACTGGCCATTAAAATTGCTACACCACGAAGATGACGTGCTACAGACGCGAAATTCAACCAACAGGAAGAAGATGTTGTGATATGCAAATGATTAGCTTTTCAGAGTATTCACACGAGGTTCGCGCCAGTGGCGACACCTACAACGTGCTGACATGAGGAAAGTTTCCAACCGATTTCTCATACACAAACAGCAGTTGACCGGCGTTGCCTGGTGAAACGATGTTGTGATGCCACGTGTAAGGAGGAGAAATGCATACCATCACGTTTCCGACTTTGATAAAGGTCGGATTGCAGCCCATCGTGATTGCGGTTTAACGTATCGCGACATTGCTGCTCGCGTTGGTCGAGATCCAATGAGTGTTAGCAGAAGATGGAGTCGATGGGGTCAGGAAGGTAATACGGAACGCCGTGCTGGATCCCAACGGCCTCGTATCACTAGCAGTCGAGATCCCTGAGTCAACAGATAGGGCCGTTTGCAAGACAACAACCATCTGCACCAACAGTTCGACGACGTTTGCAGCAGCATGGACTATCAGCTCGGAGACCATGGCTGCGGTTACCCTTGACGCTACATCACAGAGAGGAGCGTCTGCGATGGTGTACTGAACGACGAACCTGGGTGCACGAATGGCAAAACGTCATTTTTTCGGATGGATCCAGGTTCTGTTTACAGCATCATGATGGTCGCATCCGTGTTGGAGACATCGCGGTGAACGCACATTGGAAGCGTGTATTCGTCATCGCCATATTGGCGTATCACCCGGCGTGATGGTATGGGGTGCCATTTGTTACACGTCTCGGTCTCCTCTTGTTCGAATTGACGGCACTTGGAACAGTGGACGTTACATTTTAGATGTGTTACGACCAGTGGCTCTACCCTTCATTCGATCCCTGCGAAACCCTACATTTCAGCAGGATAATGCACGACCGCATGTTGCAGGTCCTGTAGGGGCCTTTCTTGGATACAGAAAATGTTCGACTGCTGCCCTGGCCAGCACATTTGCCAGATCTCTCACCAATTGAAGACGTCTGGTCAGTGGTGGTCGAGCAACGGGATCATCACAATACGCCAGTCACTACTGTTGATGATCTGTGGTATTGTGTGGAAGTTGCGTGGGCAGCTGTACCTGTACACGCCATCCAAGCTCTGTTTGACTCAATGCCTAGGCGTATCAAAGCCGTTATTACTTCCAGGGGTGGTTGTTCTGGGTACTGATTTCTCAGGATCTATGCACCCATATTGCGTGAAAATGTAATCACATGTCAGTTCTAGTATAATATATTTGTCCAATGAATAGCCATTTAGTCAGTTTTAATGGCCAGTAGTGTAGAAACACCGTTCAACCATCATATACTCACGCTTTTCTTCATCTGCGTGAATTGCTTTTTTCTGCTGAATAAACTCGCATGAGGATGAAATTTTGGTTGTTTCAGGCGAGGTGTTCGTGGTGAGACGCTTTCCTTTTCTCGTCTGTTTGTATTCAAACAAAACTACGGTGTTTATTAGTTATTAAAACGGCTTCGGGCATATGAAATAGTATTTCGTGTTTAGAACTTCGCCTTCTACAAAAAATTTGTTACTTAGACATGTGTCTCACTGTGTTGTTTTATCGTGCGTCATTTATGTCTTCTGTCTAACAGATTTACATTCTTCGTTACAATTTAAGGATTGAGATCGCGTCGTGTTGCTGATGTGTTTGATGTGTTATTAACTCTGTATTTTCCACACATTTGAGCACTTAACTCTTATACAATAAGAAAATGTTTGAAGAGAATGTTAGTGGACACATTCAAAAAGTGTTGTTGTTCCAGTCATGTGGATAACTGCGGAACGCGGTGTTGCCTAGTGATTACTGCATCACGAAGAAAGTGTCGTTGCAAATTTCCTCGGTTCTTCCACATAAGCTTGACGGTGAGACAAGTCCCGTTTCAGGACCGTCATCTGGTGCGCACGTGGCCGGCACACCTCAGGCCTCAGCGTAGCCGAAGCGGCTCAGATCCCGCAAGGCAGTTCCATGCTTATTTAGTATTGACGTTGTTTGTGACTCAGAATCTGAGAGGCGTCGTTTCACGTACAGTACTTCTAACTCGACTTATCCTACAACAGGTCGATGGTATCGCAACGTTAAACCGGTAAAGCGGAATAATTCCGTTCAATGTTGTGTTGAGTAAAATTGTTACACAAACAGAATGCTTGTTTGCGCAAAAGAAGATACGACATAAGTTGAAAAGGAGCTTCCAAGTCTGGATAAGTATGGGGAAGGAAATCACCGTCACCTTTCCGAAGGTGCCACCCTTGCATTTCCGTTAAATGATTTAGAAAAACTACGGAAATCCTAAATGGACTTGAATCTCGGTCCTCCAGTGTGTGAACCACTTTACCCCCTCGTTCATTTACACGGTGAACAGCTCATTGTTAAACCTGTGCCTTCACCAGCTTAGTGCTATAGTGTTTTGATATTATCAGTAGTGTCCACCGTTCTCACGACAAGAATCGCCATATTCCAGTCTTTCAGTTCTAGAATTACATAAAAATCACGAATAAACGTGGTCCAAATTTATTTCGCAGTGGGGATGTCATGGTGACACATCTTAGGAAAGGATTTGTACATCAGTTTTTAAGCATTGCCTGGAAACATTAGAAATTGTTTGTGGTGCGGGTTTTCGTCAAGGGATTACACCGAGAAACTGAAGTGAAAAAATTCTTCATGTAAATAGAATACAGGCTTCTTTACCTGATCCATCCATCGAGATCTGCTGCTGGCGGCTGTTCTCAATATGACAACTCAGTATGAACTATTCTGTCGCGTCAAAGGTTATAGAATAGGTATCCTCCTCTACCTGATCGTATGGGGCACCTACTCATTTCTGACTAAGTATTTACACATGCCGTTTCATTATTTGTTCACAGTTTCGTAGTACGTGAAGTACATCAGACATGAATATATCTTCTCCATGAATTATGGTACGTTCTACATTTGGAGAACATAGTAACGAGGCCAATAGTAATTTTTAGGATGCTAACGGAGCCTAGTGTGGTCAGTTCCTTCCGTTGTTGCCACTAAATTATCTTGATGGCCAGGATGTCCCATTCGGATTCGGCCGCCAAGTGCAAGTCTTATTTCAGTCGGCACCACATCGAGCGACTTGCGGCCGATGATGAGGATGAAATGATGATGAGGACAACGCAACACCCAGTCTCCAAGCGGAGAAAATCTCCAATGCGGCTGGGAATTGAACCCAGGCCCAGTGCATGGGAGGCAAGCGCGATACTCCCAGCTAAGCAGACGAACATTTTGAGGGTATTTAATGCCCGAAGTTATGTAAATGGCCTCAGAACAGCCTTTTCTAGTGGTAAATCCTTTAGCTATGAACCTTATTACGCCGCTAAGATTCAACAGACACCGGTGACTTTATCATCCCTTAGTCTTATCCCATCACGATCTCCTCTGAACAACGGACTGCTATCCCTCTAAATAAACCTCCTACTCTCCGTGACATCAGGTTCGTAAGCTTTCTTAGGTAGCACAGTCTAAACAGTTTTACTAGAACACGGGAAGTGGTCGATATGAAAGTGATACACCTTCAAAATTATTTGAGATCCAAGCGGTACATTTCCGAACATGAATTCTTTATCAAAACTTCGTCTATCAAGTCATTTCTACACCCCTTAGAGGTCTGTAATAGGAACTGTAAAACACCCAGCGTAGAACGAACAATAATAACCCTGTCACATGTTCGCGGGGCACACAAAGAAATACTTCTGCGTTTATGTATGACCTTGGAAAACAAGCCAAGTTCTGTGACCTGTCAGGTTTTCTCGGCGTGACTGATTACTTATGTACTACCGGGCGGTCAACTGAGTTGTTGTCTCTACTTTAGGCATAATATTCAATGATAAACCCAGTCTTCTTCTTTGGGTTCTCCGAGTTGTTATGTAATGTGTAATCGCTGTGTAGACTCCAAGTAGTCTGTGAACTGTTCTTCGTCACGCGCCGCTGTTTATAGTTGATTGTGGTTCGACTCCTGACGCCCACTATACCCTTTTGTAGCAGGGTGTCAGGGTGGAAGCTGAAATTAGGTATCCAGCTACAGATTGACGTGGCTTTGAGTGTCCGATAGCGGGACGGAAGGGTTACAGAGCCAGGTGGATGTCCGACGGAAAGTCATAATAACAGAAATTACATAGGTTTCTTTATTCCACTACAGTAGTTGTAGTGTTGCTGGGTGGCGGCCAGCACCCTGAGATGAAGACTGGCGCCATCGGGAGGTGTGCTTAGCTGATACCCCACTGCAAAAGTGTATAATGGATGTCAGAAGTCTAACCTACATCAACTACATATAGCGGCTCGAGACCAACAATATTCGTGGTCTAGTTGGAGTGAAGGCAGCGAGTACACATAACAATGCAGCTCGGAACACCTGAAGAAGACGACTGGGTTGGTCATAGAATATTGTGCATAAAATGGAAACAACTCAGCAAATCGCATAATGGAACGGCCAGCTATGGCGTCGCCCTTCCAGCAGGCGGCAGCAGTGTTGCGCCACGTCAGGCCCCTAGCAAGCGGTCGACATGCCGCTATGACAGACACACGTCGGCCAAGTTGGTTGGTGCAATGCGCGACTCAGTGCAGGAAGCATTCGAGCAAGCAACGTTGAACCAAAGACCCCAGCGCAGGCTGCGTGGACTGTCTCCTGCAAGGGCAAGCCTGAAGTAGTAGTTTGTACTCACACAGGGCAGGTGGCATGTCGGCAGCTACTAAGGCCCGGACACGAACGATGGCCCTCAGGTAGGTACCGTGAAATCACAGTAGACGTCGGTCAGCAGATGGTCTCCCTGCATCATGGCACCCAGTTCACCTCCGGGCGGCGTCAGGCCTACGTGCTGCCAATAGTTCCAGAGGTAGCGAAGTTGGTGCCTCGTAGCAGCAGCTAGATGACCCATTTGAGTTCGACGACTGGTGTGGAGTACCTCTCGTAGCTGGATGCAGGAAGTAACACACTACCAGCTGAAACAGTCAGTATTTGTGGCAGTCCGAACCACAACTGTTTTGCCAAGCCATTGTTCCTTGTCACGTGGACAAAGATAGTAGCTCTGTGGCAGGTCACTGTTGCTACAGTATGCTTCTGTATCTCTGCTAAGTCAGCGATGTTACAGTCCCGGCAGCAGTTATCGAAGTCAGATATGTGGCAACTTGTTCCACTGTGAGGCCTGGGCAGAGATTCTTGCTGTGACAGCTGAGCTTGCTTTTAGCTTCCTGCAAAGGAACACCTACTGTCTTCTATTTGCTCCATCACTCTTAAGGTTTCTTGCTTCGCCCTGTGGTGACATTTTCTGCTAACCCAACCACGGGTCTTCTGAAAATATGATGACAATACATATTACATACACATTCCAGTCACATTACACTGACCACTGCCTATGTTCGATGTCCACGTGAAATTATCGCTTACTGACGGCAGATGGCAGCACTAGCAGTGGAGGGTACATAAATCGTGTTGGGGGGATGCGGAGAACAGTGCAATCCTTGTCGTAATGAGAAAACAAAGCGATTTAGCTGACGTTGAAAAGGGCATGAACATTGGCTTTTGGTCCAAGGGTAGAATCATTTCCGAAAGGTCTAAGTTCGCAAACAGCTCGCGTGCCACCATAATTAACGTATACCGTGCATGGCGAAATGGAGCTCCCCAAAACCGGCGCCGAGGCAACAAGGTGAATGATGCTAGTGCAAAAAGACGTGTAACTGTTGAGCAGCCGACTGCCCAGATGAATGCAGGGGCTTCAACAGTACCTCCTTAGCGAACATTCAACGAACGTTGCTGCATATAGGCCTCAGCAGCAGATGTCTCGTTTATACACCCATGCTGACTCCTGTTCATTGGCGGCGAAGGATGGAATTTGCACGCCAGTCCCGTAACTGGACGTCCACTGATTGGTAACAGGTGACCTCTTCGGATGTACCACGTTTTATGTTTGTTTACACCCCGGACAAAATAAAGAAAGGAAAAAAGCATGTCGCTCACTATATTTTTTCGCTGTTCACACAGTAAAATGGCTGTATAGATATGACCTTTTAATTTATTGCTTCTTCATTAAAAACTCTATTCGCGACTTATTTTGCACACAGTTTTCACATATACATGTACCTGCAAAATTATATCGTTGTAGGACACATAGTTCAGGACATGACATCAAAAACATTGAGGTTAGTTACAAAAAAATGCAGAGCGAAATTTGTTCGAGATATAACTGAAATATGAGTATAAATGTGTGTGAAATATGATAAATACATGTAAAATATATGTGACATATGCATTTACGGATGAAGCTACGGGCAAGAAGCTTCTCGTAAATCCCTAGATCGATTTCAGCAAATCTTGATACACATGTTACTTGTTGTTGTTGTTGCTGTTGTGGTCTTCAGCCTGAAGACTGGTCGGCTGCATCTCTCCATGCTACTGTATAATGTGCAGTCCTCTTCATTTCTGTATAACTACTGTAACCTACATTCTTCTGAATCTGCTTACTGTATTCGCTTCCCGGTGTGCCTCTACGATTTTTACAAACCACACTTTCCTCCAACACTAAACTGGTGATCCCTTGGTGACTCAGAATGTGTGCTACGAACCAATCCCTTCTTTGAATCAGATTATCTCACAAATTTCTTCTCTCCCTAGTTCTAGTCAGTATCTCCTCTTTAGTTATGCGATGCATCCATCTAATCTTCAGCATTGTTCTGTAGTGCCACATTTCAAAAGCTTCTCTTCTCTTCTTGTCTAAACTGTTTATCGTCCATGTTTCACTTTCACACACGGCTACACTTCGTACACATACTTTCATTAAAGCCTTCCTAACACTTAAATCTATATTCGATGTTAACAATTTTCTCTTCTTCAGAAACGCTTTTCTTGCCACTGCAAGACTACATTTTATATCCTCACTACTTCTTCCATCATCGGCTATTTTGCTGCCCAAATAACAATTGTTATCTACTACTTTAAGTGTCTCGTTTCCTAATCTAGTTCCCCTAGCATCACTTGATTTAGTTCGAATACATTTCATTATCCTTGTTCTGTTTCTGTTGATGTTCATGTTATATCCTCATTTAAAGGCACATCGACGCAATTCAGGTGTTCTTCCAAGTCCTTTTTTGTCTCTGACAGAATTACAATGTCACCGAAAAACCTACAATTTTTCCTCCTCTTTTGTTTGTTTCCTTTACTGTTTGCCCAGTGTACAGACTGAATAACATTGGGGACACGCTAAAGCCCTGTCTGCCTTCCTTCTCACTCACTGGTTCCCTTTCATGCCCTTCGACTGTCATCATTGCCGTGTGGTTTTTGTACAAGTTCTAGGCGCTTCAGTCTGGAACCGCGTGGCCGCTACGGTCGCAGGTTCGAATTCTGCCTCGGGCATGGATGCGTGTGATGTCCTTAGGTTAGTTAGGTTTAAGTAGTTCTAAATTCTAGGGGACTGATGACCTCAGATGTTAAGTCCCATAGTGCTCAGAGCCATTTGAACCATTTTTGAAGAAGTTGTAAATAGCGTTTAACACCCTGTATTTTACCCCTGCCATCTTAAGAATTTGGAAGCTAGTACTTCAGTCAACGCTGTCAAAAGCTTTCTTTCAGTCTGCAAATGCTTAAACGGAGGTTTACGTTTCCTTAACCTGTCTTCTATAATAACGTCCCTTTTTTCCAATAGCCTGTGGTTGTAATTGGTTTGTTCTTTGCTTGCAAATACACAATAAGTGACATAACTGTTTCATCAGTCCTGACATGGAATTGGTCCCCTGATCCATGATTATTTCACCAGAACACCGAACTTTAGAAATGAATTATTTACCATTGTGTGTTGCTACTGTGTGAGCCTGCTGATTTGGCATTGTAACATAGTGAGAAAAATTACATATAACAGTCATAACGTAGCTGTTTCCCACTGGTGTCTGGCTAAAAAGTCCCAAAGTATTCATCCCAATAATCTTCAAAGGCTCAGTAGCCTGTCACATCTGAAGATTTCTTCAGCACTATGATAACAGGTGTACCCTACGGGCTACTACTATCTCAGTAATGCAATTGCATGATTGCTGTTTAATGAATTCTACTGGTTGTAGGTGATAGGGTATACTAACGGCTTATGGTACAAAGGTGACTTATTCCCAGTTGTAACCATGTGTTGTGTTATTGGGGGATAAATAGTACCTCGAATTCCAACTATAATTCCTCCATTCCTACTCCTTCTCTTCCTCCTCCTCCTAAATGTTCCACTTTTCCATGCAATGCATTTATACTCGTGGTATGCTCATGGCTAGGTTACAAACCTGTCATGCTTAGATCATCCTTGTCTGGTACATCTAAACTGGTGACCAATAATCCCATTGATAAACTTAATTCATCAAAATAGGTGACCAATAATCCGTTTCATAAACTTAATTCATCGATGCCAAAATTATTCTCACTGACTGGCACTACTCATTCACTGTCTAATTCTCATACATATACAATATCCCTGTGCATGTAAGATTGTGCTACATCTAATCACTTTCTTTCAATGGTTCTACAGCACATAACTGGTTTTCAGGTTGTTCCATTCCTGTGTTCACTCAAAGTAGTTGGCTTGTAAGCTACAGTGCTTTATCACATGAATTAGTGACTTCGCATGCAGCTTAATCAGTTTGTCTTTCTCGATAGACAAACCTTTTATCAGTTCAAAATGGCTCTGAGCACTATGGGACTTAACATCTATGGTCATCAGTCCCCTAGAACTTAGAGCTACTTAAACGTAACTAACCTAAGGACATCACACATCACCCAGTCATCACGAGGCAGGGAAAATCCCTGACCCCGCCGGGAATCGAACCCGGGAACTCGGGCGCGGGAAGCGAGAACGCTACCGCACGACCACGAACTGCAGTAGTGACAGTAGTTTTCCTGCCAGACAGAACAACTTTCATGCAGTTCTCCCATGCCTAGAATCAACTTACACCTGAGGTTTATATAGCTTTCTTACCCTAGGATTACAATGTTCCTTTCACATACATCCGGCGAAACTTCGTTACATTCTCAGAAGTACTTTGCTCCAACCTGAAAACTTACATTGCTGAACCTAGAGATTGTATATCATTATCCCCCAGTTCACATAATCTATAATGTGGAGGGTTTAACTGCCTCTTCACCAAGAGGTCCAGACTCGCCACAAGAACTTCCTTGTTGTATCAAAATTTACGCTCCCTCCCATCTATTGTGTTAATTAAAAACATTCTGCACCTGTATACATTTCTGTGGCATTAAAACATGCTGGGAGTGCTGTTTGCGGAATAAGTGCTCTTGTTGTGGTTCAACGGTTGATTACTGGCATTCCACCCTTTTCCATTATACCCCTACTTCTGCAATCCCATTAACAGTATCCCACTTTCCAACATTTATTACACTTCGGTTGTCTACAGTCTTCTTGCAGGTGTCCTGAAAGTCCACAATGATACCACTTTACATCAGTAGAGAAGATATTACTTCTATCACAGACTTTCATCACTACATCTATTTCCTCTAGCACCACAGCTACGTCAGTAGCAAAAAGCCAGGTCCTTTGGAAACTCTGCACACACTCTTCTTGACACACCAGGTCGCTGACCCCTTCAGAATGCATGCAATCCCTTGTGCTCTGCTTTCTGCTGAATGATAATTCTGTTCATTTTGTCATTATACATCGTCTGATAAGTATTCATGTTGATCCTCCAGATCCTATCTACAAAATCCTCAACAGACTCATTTTGCTTTTGTGATAATCCATTTAATTGTTTGCAATAGAATATGCAACTAGTTTGCCTCCTATGTTGCCATACAGGTCAGTCCTGAGTTTGGTGGATGTTTGAGTATTCCTTAGATCCTCATGGTATACGACGTAAATTTTCATGTCTCCTGTCAAGCACAATTGGTCATCTGTAACAACAGTTCATCAGCCAAAAATACTGGCTTTGCAGGTGTCAACAGGTTATCTATGAATGGCTGTATGTTCTCCCCTGCCTTACTCAAAGAAGAATCAGCTAACCCAGCAGTAACTGAATTTAAAATCAGAGCAGTCAGACTCAATGATGCCCTGTCCCCTCTTACAGCATGTTACTGCTTGTGCAGTTTACTATTATCTGCTCTCAACGAAGCTACCTGCTCCAATAAGGACTGTACCGCTTTCATGGTGGTAACGTCATATGGAAAATGAAGTCCACGAATGGCTGCAAATGGTCTCCACTGGAAATGGTTGTGCTTGGATACTTGGAGACCGTTTGCAGATATTCGTGGACTTCATTTTCCATGACAATACAGCATATCACTGGCACACAATTGTTCACCATTGTTTTGAAGAACATTCGAGGGAATGATCTAGCGACCCAGATCGCTCGACATGAATCCCATCGAGCATGTATGTGACATAATCGACAGGTCAGTTCGTGTAAAAAATCCTGCACCGGAAGCACTTTCGCAATTATGGACGGGTACTGAGCCAGCATGGCTCGATATTTCTGCGGGGGACTTCCAACGACTTGTTGAATCCATACCACGTCGAGTTGCTGCACTACGCCAGGGAAAAAGAGGTCTGATACGATATTAGGAGATATACCGTGACGTACGTCACCTTAGAGTACTTTCTCAGCATGTCCCCGCTGTGGTTGGTGTGACGGCTCGCGAGATCTTAATAAAGTGAGTGTAGGACTCCAAGCCTTCTTTAAATTGAAACCGCTGTCCCCGTTTCTTCGGTATCCGTGTATCATTATGCTATTGACTCCTTAATTACGCTATCCTACACAAGCATAGCACCCAGTGCTGTAGTCAGCAAAGATTAAAAGTCTTGTTGTTAATGTTATAGACTATCTATGTCCCTGGAACTTTAATTTGTACGGCATTCCGCGGGAATGTGTCATGTCTGACTATTATGACAGTCGATGGAAGGTGCAAGGAATATTAACGACACAAGCGACTGAAACAAGCAAGCAAGTCAGCTGTCGCCGACACTCCTTCGAATATAACTGTGAAATGAAATATGATGAGACCAGTATCGGCGTGCAAACACCAAGTTGTTGGGACGACGAAATTAAGGAATGTATCGAAATAAAATTTCTGAATACCTAATAAATAGGAGCAGAGATTTCAACTTAAGGGAGGCGTGGAGTTCAGCATTCAACGTATTAAGATCTCCGGCCATCTCCCTTCGTAGGTGGGTGTCAACAGAATATTTTCGCATTCGCAAGAGAAAGTTGGTGATTGAAATTTCGTAAATAGATCTCGTCAGAAAAGAAAACCACCTTTGTTTCAGTGACTGCCGCCCCAACTCGCGTATCATATCAGTGACACTCTCATCCCTGTTGCGCAATAGCACGAAACGAGCTTCCCTTCTTTGCACTTTTTCGATGTCCTCCGTCAATCCTACCTGGTAAGGATCCCACATCTCGCAGCAATATTCCAGCAGAGGACGGACAAGTGTAATGTAGGCTGTCTCTTTAGTGGGTTTGTCGCATCGTCTAAGTGTTCTGCCAACAAAGCGCAGTCTTTGTTTCGCCTTCCCCACAATATTACCTATGTGGTCTTTCCAGTTTAAGGTTCTCGTAATTGTAATTCCTAGGTATTTAGTCGAATTGACAGCCCTTAGATTTGTGCGATTTATCGTATACCCAACATTTATCGGATTTCTTTTAGTACCCATGTGGATGTTCTCGCACTTTTGTTTGCTTAGTGCTAATTGCCACTTTTCGCACCAAACAGAAATTCTCTATAGATCATTTTGTAATTGGAATTGATCGTCTGATGATTTTACTTGACGGTAAATTACAGCGTCATCTGCAAACAATCTAAGGGGGCTGTTCAGATTATCACCAAGATCATTTATGTAAATCAGGAACAGCAGAGGGTCTATGACACTACCTTGCAGAACGCCAGATATCACTTCTGTTCTACTCGATGATTTACCGTCTATCACTGTGACCTCTCTGAGAGGGAATCACGAATCCAGCCACACAACTGAGACGATACTCCATATGCACGCAATTTGATTAATAGTAGCTTGTGAGGAATGGTATCAAAAGCCTTCTGGAAATCTAGGAATATGGTATCGATCTGAGATCCCTTGTCGACAGCACTCATTACTTCATGGGAAAAAAGAGCTAGCTGTGTTGCACAAGAACGATATTTTCTGAATCCGTGTTGGTTGTGTATCAATAAGTCATTTTCTTCGAGGTGATTCATAATGTTCGAGTACAGTATATGCTCCAAAATCCTACGGCAAATTGAGATCAGTGATATAGGTCTGTACTTCAATGGGTTACTCCTATTTCCTTTCTTCAATACTGGTGTAACCTGTGCTACTTTCCAGTCTTTAGAAACTGACCTTTCGTCAAGTGAGCGGTTGTATATGGTTGCCAAGAAAGGCGCTTGTGTGTCTGCATACTCTGAAAGGAACCTGATTGGTATACCATCTGGAGCGGAAGACTTAACTTTCTTAAGTGATTTGAGCTGTTTCGCAACACCTACGATATCTACTTTTATGTCACTCATGCTACAGTTGTTCTGGTTTCGAATTCTAGAATATTTACTTCGTCTTCTTTACTTCGTCTTGATGCACAATCCATGACTTGCTCTTTCAAAATGCAGAAGTGTTTTTTCTTATTTCGTCATAGAGTTGAGCAAACCTCAAGGTAGTAATATTGATTAATAGTTTGACCTACAAGAATCCTGAGAAGATATATAGTTACAGGAATCAGCTTCGCTTTCATTCTTGATTTGCTCATTTGAAATTTTTTCGCTCTCGATGAAGTTGGGCCCTGCAAATGCATGGACTGGCGCTTAGTGTTTGGATCAGAAGCCAAAAACCAAGACTCGTCACATGTTATAATTCATTCCAAGAAGTCAAGATCGCGAAGGAACTTGCCCCCCTTCTTGCAGCGGTGTACCGTAGGTCTCTAGAAGAGCGAAGCGTTCCAAAGAATTGGAAAAGGGCACAGGTCATCCCCGTTTTCAAGAAGGGACGTCGAACAGATGTGCAGAACTATAGACCTATATCTCTAACGTCGATCAGTTGTAGAATTTTGGAACACGTCTTATGTTCGAGTATAATGACTTTTCTGGAGACTCGAAATCTACTCTGTAGGAATCAGCATGGGTTTCGAAAAAGACGGTCGTATGAAACCCAGCTCGCGCTATTCGTCCACGAGACTCAGAGGGCCATAGACACGGGTTCACAGGTAGATGCCGTGTTTCTTGACTTCAGCAAGGCGTTTGACACAGTTCCCCACAGTCGTTTTAATGAACAAAGTAAGAGCATACGGACTATCAGACCAATTGTGTGATTGGATTGAGGAGTTCCTAGATAACAGAACGCAGCATGTCATTCTCAATGGAGAGAAGTCTTCCGATTCCGAAGTAAGAGTGATTTCAGGTGTGCCGCAGGGGAGTGTCATAGGACCGTTGCTATTCACAATATACATAAATGATCTGGTGGATGACATCGGAAATTCACTGAGGCTTTTTGCAGATGATGCTGTGGTGTATCGAAAGGTTTGCAACAATGAAAAATTTTAGTGAAATGCAGCGAATTGACGCATGGTGCACGAAATGGCAATTGAATCTCAATGTAGACAAGTGTAATGTGATGCGAATACATAGAAAGATAGCTTCCTTATCATTTAGCTACAAAATAGCAGGTCAGCAACTGGAAGCAGTTAATTCCATAAATTATCTGGGAGTACGCATTAGGAGTGATTTAAAATGGAATGATCATATAAAGTTGATCGTCGGTAAAGCAGATGCCAGACTTAGATTCATTGGAAGAATCCTAAGGAAATGCGATCCGTAAGCAAAGGAAGTAGGTTACAGTACGCTTGTTCGCCCACTGCTTGAATACTGCTCAGCAGTGTGGGATTCGTACCAGATAGGGTTGATAGAAGAGATAGAGAAGATCCAACGGAGAGCAGCGCGCTTCGTTACAGTATCATTTAGTAATCGCGAAAGCGTTACGGACATGACAGATGAACTCCAGTAGAAAACTCTGCAGGAGAGACGCTCAGTAGCTCGGTACGGGCTTTTGTTAAAGTTTCGAGAACATACCTTCACCGAAGAGTCAAGCAGTATATTGCTCCCTCCTACGTATATCTCGCGAAGCGACCATGAGGAAAAAATCAGAGAGATTAGAGCCCACACAGAAGCATACCGCCAAACCTTCTTTCCACGAACAATACGAGACTGGAATAGAAGGGAGAACCGATAGAGGTATGGAAACAGACACAGACCGAGATGTCCTCCCCCCCATCCCTCCTCCCATTCATCCCCCTCCCTTGGCTCCGCTCGCCACTCATGCTGACCTGGCCTTGGTAGTCAGTACATCCCCTTGTTCTCATACTTCCACTGTTATATGGAAACCTGCATTGAATGTAACAAAGACATTTCAGAAGAAGTAGGTAGTGTCTGTCTTGTGCCACACTAACCCCACCTTTGTCCTGCACAACTATTCCCTCATTCTATCAGACTGGTTGACAATTCATTAATTCGATACCCTTTCTTGTGCGGCCAGTTTCTCCATGCATCCTATTGGTGGATACTAGGACTTGTATCTTCATCCCGCAACTGTCCGGTTTTCAAACCCTACTCTTCTCCCTTCCAGATTTTTTCCCTTACCTCCTACTGGTGAATACTGGCACAGTTAGGTAATTTGGTAGAAAGTCCATTGCGTTGGAGGTAGCTGAAAATATCAAATTTCGGCTCAACTGCATGCTATATCATTAAACAATTTGCGGGAGGGGCTGGACAGATGCGTGCTTGCAATACCACTATTGGAAACAGTAAATTGATCAGTTGGGAAGTTGACACTGCGACTGGATTTTCAAAGCACTGTATAATCCCTAAGTTGGTTCTCTTTGCTGCATTCAGAAGGAAGGGAAAGCGCCTACCACATGACAGAATAGTAACAACAACAAACACATAACAACACAAGTATGATAAGATATGAGATATTCATGCTGAATTCATTTGCTGTGTTGTCCCAACAACATTTGCTTAAAGAAAAATATATAAAATTCAATAAATAAAATAGATACAGATACATAGCTTTCAGGAAGGATAGCTATACTGCAGAGCTGTCATCTGAGACATTGCTGAAATCTGACGAAGCATTTAAAAGTTGCTAAGTCTAAGGTTCATTGTGAAAATATTTAGTCACGTTAAACTACTAACTTGTGTAGTTTATAATTTACAGACAATATTATTGTTTCATTAGGTGCTCCTCATTTTTCCGAGATTGCAGACGTTTTCAGATTTACTTTATTATGTAACTGTGATTTATTATAGAATTTATAAGAGCTGCAATAAGCACCCCTTCAGTCTGTCTTACACCCCACCATTTCTGGTGCATTGTCTCTCTTCCAGCTAAGCAAACGACTGCTGTCCACATGCTCTGGGACTTACATACTTCCTGCCAGGTGTTCCACAACTTTGTACTTGGGCTGACCAGCAAGTCACTTCAGCTGGGCTGACCATGGGGCACCCTCAGCCCTGTGCCTGTGTGCTAGTGTTCAGTCCCACAGCGAAATCAATGTACTACCAATACTAGTTAGCCAAACAACTCGTCTGTGTGGGGTGATAGAGAAAGGGAGAGGAGATGGTTGACAGACAGAGGGGAAATGAGGAGATGGAGACAGATGGAGGGAGGAGGAGATGAATACAGAGAGGGTAGGGGGAAATAACAAAGAGAGGGGTGCAGGAGGGAATGGACAGAGAAAAGAAGGAAGAGGAGATGGACAGAGACACGGAAAGGTAGAGATGAGCAAGAGAGGGGGAGGAGGAAATGGACAGAGAGAGGCGGAGGAATAAATCGACAGAGAAAGGGAAAAGGAAGAGATGGACTGGGAGAAGATGAGGATGAGGAGGAGAGGACAGAGAGTGAGTGGTGGAGGAGATGGACATATAGAGGGGGTGGAGGAGTGGCGAGAGAGAGAGGTGGGGGGAGGGGGGAACAGGGGATGGAGAGAGAGAGGGAGAAGGAGGGGTAAATACATATCCTTGGAACGCCAGGTACTCACTTTTTTCCCTGTGCTGACCAGGACTGCCTCTATTTGATGCTTCATTCCATGGATGTACTGGACCAACTGTTGTCCCATCTCTTGGATGGTCGTCTGGGTAGTCATTTCCCATACTTTTCATATGATTTTCTGGTCTTCATCCATTTATTTATATCTTGTATTCCACTCTGTTCTGTTGTATAAATATTTGCTCTTTTGTGCCACATCGTTATTTCTTGGTCTGTCTTAGTACCTTTATTTCCACTGCCATTAATTTTTGTTTCATCTTTCTCTTTTCCGCTCTAGGATCTGGTGCATATGTCAAAAACAGATTGCATGGTTGTTTTATATATTTTTGTTTTCCCCTCAGTTGTGATAAATTTGTTTCCCCATATAGTATTTTGCAGGCATCCAGCTACCCGTATTGCATTTGTCACTTAATTTTTCATTTTCACGATTAAATCTTCATAGCTGGTGATAACAGCCCCTACATGATTAAAGTTCGTCAGTTGTTCAACTGACGCAACATCTACTTCTAATTTACATCGTACAAGTACTTTTGATGTTACCACACTCATAGGTTTTTTAGATGAGATTACTGTGTTATATTGTTTAGCTGTTTTCTTAAATTGGTGAAGTAAACTTCGTTAACTATTCTCATTATTTATTATCAGGGCGGGATGATAAACATAACTCAGTTAGTTAATATATAAAATTAACAGCGAAGTTGCTTGTTCTTCGTTTCTATCAAGGAACCCACAATCTAATCACAAATTTTTATATAATACCGCTTACGTATTAACATTTTTGTTAATAAACATTGGTGTAGTACTGGGTCGATTGTTTTTCGGAAGGTAGCGGAAGATAGCGTCTAAAAACTTGAAACTGTATAGCAGTTTAACACAAGTTAACCCTGAACTTTGTTTATATAAAATCCACCGCAAGAGACTTCGTGGATATATTTCAAGCACAACCAGTCCGGAGGTACTAAGACGGAAGCAGTACCGTTAAGTGAAGGTGGCATTTGTGAACGGATATTTGACGTGAGGCGGCTGGGTGGCCGCGCCAGCTCAGCCCCGCAGGGAGTTAAGAGGAAGAGCCGCGGCTCCCAGATTGCGGCAGCTGCAGACTGGCGGGTACCGCGCGAAGGCGTCTGGCGCGCACCCCGGCTATAAATAGCCCTGGCCCGACTTGTGAATGGCCCCCCGCTCCGAATGGAGGCCAGCTGGCCGCATAGCAGCTCCTCTTTAACCCCGGCCCGGCCATTACCTCTGTGCCTACTTAGCCGCAACATCGCGATATCATACCCAGACGCGCAGGTGCGCCCGCCACAAGATTTCAAGGACGAGAGGGACCGCAAGGCACAACTATGCGGCTACGCAAAGAGAGAGGATGACAGAGAGACCGACCTCGGTCCATGTCCTTGTTTGTCTGCCACAGTACCCTAGTCTCGCTATACGTGGTGAAGCCGAATTTCATCGACAAAATATCGAACATCTTCTTTGTCCTACCTTTTCCCGTTACTTGGGGTCGGCTTTCCTATTCGTGCTGTGCTAGCTATCACCCTGGTATGCACCATCGTCACTAAGGCTTAGCTTCTTCGTATCAATTTGGGTAGTCATCAGCCAGCTGGTTTGTGGTTTCCTCTGCCTCTTCTCTTTGTAACCGGGAGAGGCACTTTCCCTCGACACGACCATCAGGTCTTCGTGTTATGTGATTGCACCATCTCAGTCTGGATTCTGAGAGTTTTACATTTAGGGCGACGGCTTTAAAACTACAACTTATAAATTCACTGCGCACTTAGTCTTTCAGTGTAACAATCCCGCGCACTGTAACGTGTACATTTCAACTTCTGGAGCTCATGATTTTGAGTCTTTTTTGATGCCGAGACTTCACTGACATAAAATAGTACTACCGGTGTTCTTACAGCTGTTTTAAGAATTTTGCCTCTAGATTTTATGCGCATGTTTGCATCGCATAGTACTCCTGAGAATCTGTGCTACTTGTTCCACCTCCAATATTTTGTGCGAAATATCTATTTTAGTTGAACCTTACTGTATTATCACTGATCACAGATACTTAAAAAACTTTCCCTTGGATGTGTGACGTTGTCAAGGTCGATATCAACAGTTTGGGTGGCACAAGGGCTAAAGTTGCATATCATGTACTCGGTCATTGTTCTACTGACGCGAAGGCCATTTATTTCAAATGCCTTCGACTAGTCCTCAAGGGTTTCTTGAATTTCTTGTATGTAACCAGAGATAATGGGACTTTATTGGCATACAAAACATTTCACGACGTTGTACCTACACACATCAAAAAAAAAAAAGTTTGGCTTCACCCCGGTTCCCAGAACTCCTGAACATAGACGTTGACTGTGGATATTTTATCATAGAGACAGTCACTTTGATTGTTCAGAGATGTCACTAAACCCCCACAAACATGTAAACAACCATGCACGAGCAGCGCCTAATTAGACGGAGGGGGAGCGACAGTTCCAGTCATTCCACTATGAAGGAAGTGCACGGCTCGTGTTGTCTGTAGTTCAACCATGCCTAGACGGTCAATACCACGGTTCGATCGCGTCCGCATTGTTACTTTATGCCAGGAAGGGCTCTCAACAAGGGACGTGTCCAGGCGTTTTGGAGAGAACCAAAGCAATGTTGTTCGGTATTGGAGGAGATACTGAGAGACAGCAACTGTCGATGAGATGCTTCGCTCAGGCCGCCAAATGCTACTACTGCAGTGGATGACCGCTGCCTGCGGATTATGGCTCGGAGGAACCCCGACAGCAACGCCACCATGTTGAATAATGCTTTTCATGCAGACACAGGACGTCTTGTTACGACTCAAACAGTACGCAGTAGGGTGCATGATGTGCAACCTCACTCCCTACGTCCACGGCGAGGTCCATCTTTGCAACCACGACACCGTGCAGCGCGGTGCAGATGCGCCCAACAACATGCCGATTGACCGCTCACGATTGGCATCATTTTCTCTTCACCGATGTGTGTCTCATATGCCTTCAATCAGACAATCGTAGGAGACGGGTTTGGAAGCAAGCCGGTCAGGCTGAAAGCCTTAGACACAATGTCCAGCGAGTGCAGCAAGGTGGAGGTTCCATGCTGTTTTGGGGTGGCGTTATGTGGGGCCGACGTACGCCGCTGGTGGTCATGGAAGGCGCCGTAACGGCTGTACGATACTTGAATGCCATCCTCCGACCAATGGTGCAACCATATCGGCAGCATATTGGCGAGGTATTTGTTTTCATGGACGACAATTCGCGCCCCCATCGTGCACATCTTCTGAATGACTTCCTTTCGGATAACGACATTGCTCGACTAGAGTGGCCGGCATGTTCTCTAGACATGAAACCTGTCGAACTTGCCTGGTATAGATTGAAAAGGGCTGTTTATGGACGCTGTGACCCATCAATCACTCTGAGGGATCTACGTCGAATCGCCGTTGAGGAGTGGGACAATCCGGACCAACAGTGCCATGATGAACTTGTGGATAGTATGCCACGACGAATAGAGGCATGCTTCAGTGCAACAGGACCTGCTATTGGGTATTAAAGGTACCGGTGTGTAGAGCAATGTGAACCACCACCTCTGAAGGTCTCGCTGTATGGTGGTACAACATGGACTGTGTGGTTTTCGTGAGCGGCAATGATGTTTATGTTGATCTCTGTTCCAATTTTCTGTGCAGATTCCAGAACTCTCGGAACCGAGGTGGTGCATAGCTTCGTTTGCTGTCTGTATATCTTTGTAGTTAAACAAATCATTACAGTACCAAACAAGGGACTTTAGGCGCCTTTCTGGTGGACACACACATTAACATTAAAGCTCTTTTATGCAGCTGCAGGGCTTTTTTTACAAAACTTCTTACACTGTTAAGGGATATTCTCCGAGTACAGCAAACTTCCGATTATCTGCCGTAATACGGACCCGTAATAATGCACAATACACATGTTCCAGGAAAGTGCCCTTTACTGTAATTACAAAACATGCTAAATGCAACATTTGCAAGCACGCTGAATTACGGACACGTTATTTGCCGGAAGTCTATTCCATATGACTTGCTTCCAGTTCACTTTTCTAAAATAATCGATCATTTTTTTCCCGTTTCTGTTTTCATTCGTTTCTTCTTGACGGTGGTACTCATTTTCATAACAGTCAAAACATTCATACAGCCAAACTAATTTTTCCCCGCATATTCTAATATTAGCTCAACGCATTTCAGTGTCTCGGTATCCCTGATTCCTCAGTCGCCTTGTATTTTCTCTCTACTTCTACCGAATACACTTTTTTCATTACATTCACATCACTTACCTCTTCAAATCCGGTTCAGGGATATCGCTATTTGACATCTAGTGTGTGTAATGGTCACAGGTTTATGCAAGAGGGCTAAATGTCGTAAAGAGCAACTTGACGTTATACGCTGGCAGGGCATTGCGCCATGCACACACTGTGTGTCGCCACATGTATTCCGGTCAGTGCACAGCTAGTTACCGAAACCAGGTACACTTTGGCGCACAACGTACGTGAACTTGCAGCAGCAACACCACAAAAAAGCCCACTTCGGCACTTGTCAGTCTTGAATGTCCGGCCAGGCTTGTCATCCATCGAACCGACAGATCAACGAGATGGCGTCCGTCATGGTGTCAGCCACCGCAGTGAGGTCTCTATCAGTCCACCTCATCATCATAGGACCGCCTGCTAAGGGGTCAAGATGCCGTGTAATAGGCCGAGTTCGCACTGAGGCCCCGCTAACGAAATGGTTCAAATGGCTCTAAGCACTATGGGACTTACGATCTGAGGTCATCAGTCCCCTAGACTTAGAACTACTTATATCTAACTAACCTAAGGACATCACACACATCCATGCCGGAGGCAGGTTTCGGATGTGCGACCGTAGCAGCAGCGCGGTTCCGGACTGAAGCGCCTAGAACCGCTCGGCCACAGCGGCCGGCCCCTGCTAACCACCGGGTTACTACGGTGGTTGCTATCTCCAGTCACCGCCAGCCGACCGTCGTGTTTCTAGCCTGTGTCAGCCTGCTGAATAAGCCCTGTGGTACAGGGGTTGGACAAAAATATGGAAACACCACGAAAAATTCATGCAGGAACATGAATGCATATGCTAGCCAAGCCTGGAGATGGCGATGTTACATTTGACTAGGAACGGCACATGTACAATTTCCTCATTACGTTGCAAGAGTCAAACGTGGTGAGAACAGTGTTCTTCGTAGTTGTGAATGCCTTACGTCGGAGCTAAGTGACTTCGAAAGTGGGCGAATTGTTGGTCCTCGTATGATTGGTGCTCCCATAACCAAGGTAGACGAAATGTTCTGTGTTTCAAGAGGCACCATATCGAAGATAAGCGGAAAACCGTTAACTTAATTTCATTCACCATACTAGATGTGTCGGGAAAGCCTGCAACTATGTCTTCAGATTTAAATAATCAAGACTGCTCCAGTCACTTATTTTTTGCTGCTTAGCAGAATGCGTTCCGAGAATTTATTCTCATTTTCAAGTGCATTTGTGCATTTGTTTACACTGTTTGAGTACATCTACATCTACATCTACATGACTACTGTGCAATTCACACTTAAGTGCTTGGCAGAGGGTTCATCGAACCACAATCATACTATCTCTCTACTATTCCACTCCCGAATAGCGAGCGGGAAAAACGAACACCTAAACCTTTCTGTTGGAGCTCTGATTTCTCTTATTTTATTTTGATGATCATTCCTACCTATGTAGGTTGGGCTCAACAAAATATTTTCGCATTCGGATGACTGACGTGTGTGTGATATTCTGTATAACAGACGAGGCAGAATACCTTCCTACTTCGAAAAGACGCAAAAGATGCAGAAAATCACACATGCAAACTTCACCAAACATATTCATGTAAACAAATGAACAAACTTACTTGCAAATGAGAAGAAATTCTCGAAACGCGTTGTGCTTTGCAGCGAAAAATAAGTAACTGGACAGTTTTCATTATTTAAATCAGGAAAAACAATATGCGCTAAGTCACTAAACGGAAGAAAGTGTGAGTTAACTGATCCTGACGGACGGTCATTGAAGAGGATTATCAAGAGAAGTAAGAGGACGATTCCTCTAAAACTCACTACACAACGGAATGTCGCACTCACGACGCTTTCAGCACCAAAACGACACGCGGGGCACTAGAAGCTGGGAACCGCAGAGCGTTCTGGAATTCATAAGACACGCAATGCAGGAGTCACAGCTTTCTACATCTACATGACTACTCTGCAATTCACATTCAAGTGCTTGGCAGAGGGTTCATCGAACCACAATCATACTATCTCTCTACTATTCCACTCCCGAACAGCGAGCGGGAAAAACGAACACCTAAACCTTTCTGTTCGAGCTCTGATTTCTCTTATTTTATTTTGATGATCATTCCTACCTATGTAGGTTGGGCTCAACAAAATATTTTCGCATTCGGAAGAGAAAGTTGGTGACTGAAATTTCGTAAAAAGATCTCGCCGCGACGAGAAACGTCTTTGCTGTAATGACTTCCATCCCAATTCGCGTATCATATCTGCCACACTCTCTCCCCTATTACGTGATAATACAAAACGAGCTGTCCTTTTTTGCACCCTTTCGATGTCCTTCGTCAATCCCACCTGGTAAGGGTCCCACACCGCGCAGCAATATTCTAACAGAGGACGAACGAGTGTAGTGTAAGCTGCCTCTTTAGTGGACTTGTTGCATCTTCTAAGTGTCCTGCCAATGAAACGCAACCTTTGGCTCGCCTTCCCCACAATATTATCTATGTGGTCTTTCCAACTGAAGTTGTTCGTAATTTTAACACCCAGCTTTGTGCGGCCGGCCAGCACATGGGAGATGGGGCAGGTTTAGTGATCAGTTGAGTGAAGAAATTCCTTAAAGAATAACCACTGAGTACCCGAAGATTTCCCCTGGGCCCCATGCACGTACGCTATAGTAAATACAGATTTTTATTTACGGATTGCTTAAGAATACTTTCACGGATATAGCCATGTACGCAGCAATTCGTGCAGTGTATCATTTACGTATACCTATGAGCCAAAATGTTATGACCAGTGACGACCGCAAGTTTAAATGCCGGCTGGTGGTGTTAGGGGCACGTGAAGCGGCAAGGAACGTATACAGGGTGTTACAAAAAGGTACGGCCAAACTTTCAGAAAATATTCCTCACACACAAATAAAGAAAAGATGTTATGTGGACATGTGTCTGGAAACGCTTAATTTCCATGTTAGAGCTCATTTTAGTTTCGTCAGTATGTACTGTACTTCCTCGATTCACAGCCAGTTGGCCCAATTTAAGGAAGGTAATGTTGACTTTGGTGCTTGTGTTGACATGCGACTCATTGCTCTACAGTACTAACATCAAGTACTGAGTACTCAGTACGTAGCATCAACAGGTTATCGTTCAACACGAACGTGGTTTTGCAGTCAGTGCAATGTTTACAAATGCGGAGTTGGCGGATGCCCATTTGATGTATGGATTAGCACGGGGCAATAGCCGTGGCGCGGTACGTTTGTATCGAGACAGATTTCCAGAACGAAGGTGTCCCGACAGGAAGACGTTCGAAGCAATTGATCGGCGTCTTAGGGAGCACGGAACATTCCAGCCTATGATTCGCGACTGGGGAAGACATAGAACGACGAGGACACCTGCAATGGACGAGGCAATTCTTCGTGCAGTTGACGACAACCGTAATGGCATCGTCAGAGAAGTTGCTGCTGTACAACGTAACGTTGACCACGTCACTGTATGGAGAGTGCTACGGAGGAACCAGTTGTTTCCGTACCATGTACAACGTGTGCAGGCACTATCAGCAGCTGATTGGCCTCTACGGGTACACTTTTGCGAATGGTTCATCCAACAGTGTGTCAATCTTCATTTCAGTGCAAATGTTCTCTTTACGGGTGACGCTTCATTCCAACGTGATCAAATTATAAATTTTCACAATCAACATGTGTGGGCTGATGAGAATCCGCACGCAATTGTGCAATCACGTCATCAACACAGATTTTCTGTGAACGTTTGGGCAGGCATTGTTGGTGATGTCTTGATTGGGCCCCATGTTCTTCCACCTACGCTCAGTGGAGCACGTTATCATGATTTCATACGGGATACTCTACCTGTGCTAGTAGAACATGTGCCTTTACAAGTACGACACAACATGTTGTTAATGCACGATGGAGCTCCTGCACATTTCAGTCGAAGTATTCGTACGCTTCTCAACAACAGATTCGGTGACCGATGGATTGGTAGAGGCGGACCAATTCCATGGCCTCCACGCTCTCCTGAGCTCAACCCTCTTGACTTTCATTTCTGGGAGCATTTGAAAGCTCTTGTCTACGCAGCTCCGGTACCAAACGTAGAGACTCTTCGTGCTCGTATTGTGGACGGCTGTGATACAATATCCCATTCTCCAGGGCTGCATCAGCGTATCAGGGATTCTATGCGACGGAGGGTGGATGCATGTATCCTCACTAACGGAGGACATTTTGAACATTTCCTGTAACAAAGTGTTTGAAGTCACGCTGGTACGTTCTGTTGCTGTGTGTTTCCATTCCATGATTAATGTGATTTGAAGAATAGTAATAAAATGAGCTCTAACATGGAAATTAAACGTTTCCAGACACATGTCCACATAAGATATTTTCTTTCTTTGTGTATGAGGAATGTTACCTGGAAGTTTGGCCGTACCTGTATAAGCGTAGCAGAGACGAATGGAGAATCATTCTAGCGACGATACGGCTCGCAAGTAGGGAAATCTATTTACATAGGCAGATTGATATGGGCCAGCGTCCTCTGGGAACGACGTATGCTGAAGCGGCGACGCTGGTCGGCTGTTCGCGTGGAAAGTGGTTGAAGAATGGTCAGATCACAAGGAAACAGTAGGATGTCTACGCCTCACCACAGAAAGTGGAAGTCAGAGACTTGTGCACTCTCTAAAGTAGGATATCTGGCGCTGTGCAGCAGACCTGAGGACACAGTACAATATTGGTGCAGGCACAAGCGCTTCGGTGCATCCGGTTCAGCACGCAGTGTCGAACATGGTGCTTCACAGCAGGCTACTCCTACGTATTCCAATGTTGACTCAACGACATCGTTAATTTCATTTCAGATGGTTCAAATGGCTCTGAGCACTATGGGACTTAACTTCTGAGGTCATCAGTCCCCTAGAACTTACAAGGGAACCTCCCCATCGCACACCCCTCAGATTTAGTTGTAAGTTGGCACAGTGGATAGGCCTTGAAAAACTGAACACAGATCAATCGAGAAAACAGGAAGAAGTTGTGTGGAACTATGAAAAAAATAAGCAAAATATACAAAATGAGTAGTCCATGCGCAAGATAAGCAACATCAAGGAGAGTGTGAGCTTAGGAGCGCCGTGGTCCCGTGAGCAGCTGCGGAACGAGAGGTCCTTGGTTCAAATTTTCCCTCGTGTAAAAAGTTTAATTTTTTATTTTCAGACAATTATTATCTGTCCGTCCGTCCGACCGATGCAAGGTAACTGCGCCGTAGTATGGGGACGCTACACCTAAACGAACATCGCAACAAAACATATATTTTGACAGAGCACAGGGAAAACTGTGCGACTGTGAAACTGTTGTATTCATTTGTTGCAGTTTATGTGACAAACTCTTAAGTTTTCATCACTTTTTTGGGAGTGATTATCACATCCACAAGAAAACCTAAATCGGCAAGGTAGAAGAATCGTTTTACCCATTCGCCAAGTGTACACGTTAGGTGGGTTGACAACATATTCCTGTCATGTGACGCACATGCCGTCACCAGTGTCGTATAGAATATATCAGACGTGTTTTCCTGTGGAGGAATCGGTTGACCTATGACCTTGCGGTCAAATGTTTTCGGTTCCCATTGGAGAGGCGGTGCGGCCGCAAAACACAGACACTCACCTTATTACAGTGAACAGAGACGTCAATGAACGAACGGACAGATAATAACTTTGCGAAAATAAGGGAAGTAAACTTTTCACTCGAGGGAAGACTTGAACTAAGGACCTGTTGTTCCGCAGCTGCTCACGCTAACCACGGGACCACGGCGCTCCTGAGCTCACACTATCCGTGATGTTGGCTATCTTTCGCATGGACTACACAGTTTGTATATTTTGCTTATTTTTTTCATAATTCCACACATCTTTTTCCTTTTTTCTCAATTGATCTGTGTTCCGTTTTTCAAGGCCTATCCACTGTGCCAACTTATAACTAAATTTGAGGAGTTTGCGATGGGGAGATTCCCTTGTTAGAACTACTTGAACCTAACATCACACACAGTCATGCCCGATGTAGGATTCGAACCTGCGACCGTAGCAGTCGCGCGATTCCAGATTGTAGCGCCTACAACCGCTCGGCCACACCGGCCGGCAATTTCATTTCCAGAGGGCACAGGATCATCGACATCGGGCTGTTGGAAGCACGTCGCCTGGTCGGATGAATTATGTTTCTTGTTACACCAGGTTCGGTGGTCTTAACATGGATAGGCCGACAGCCAGGCGAATGACTGCTCCAAACACGCACAACGCCAGGACGCAGGCCGATAGTGGCAGTATTATAATCTGGGGGACATTCCCATGGTCGAAGGACTCATGACAGCTGTAGAGGGCGTAAAACTTCAACGCTTCATGTTTGATATATTCACGACGACGGTAGCATCTTCCAGAAGGATAACTGGACGTGTCACAAGGTCAGGATCGAGCTACAGCGGTTTGAGGAACATGACAATGAACTGACGTGGTTGTCTTGGCCACCAGTTTCTCCTGATCTGAACTCGATGGAACACATCAGAAATGGTTTCGGGAGCCACCTCTGCGCACGTAAACCAGCAACCCGTAATTCACGCCAACTGTGTGACTTGTTTGTAAACATCTGATGTCACACCTTCGGAAACCTGCTAACCAGAATCTCTTTGGTATTGCGTTACAAAGGTGTGAACAACACGTTGTTAAGCTGGTGGTCCTAACGTTTTGGCTCGTCACTGTCCACTTTCATAACTTACGTTTTTTATCGTAAGTGTTTCTCAGTACTTTTTTGACCACAGTAAATCGCTGCTTACAACTTTCTCTGTTAAGCAGTTGCGAGCAATGTATCCAACCGTAAATGGGACGATGCGGCTTGTCTTCACCGTTAAATCTTTCAGCGTGCCTCGAAGGGTAATTTCTACTTAGACCGTGCGTATATTGTCACTTTACGATAAGACGGGTTGTCAGCACAGGACGTTGCCCGCCGAATTAGCTTAGATCACAGATTCGAGCATTCGGACGCTATCGTAGAGCACAAGACAATCAAGACGCCTGCGATCAACAACAGCAGCTGATGATCTCTACCTACAAATGATGTCTCATAAGCACACCAAGAAGAACAGAACTGAACTGCACGCTATTTTTCTGAAGATGATAACTGGGCGGGCAGTGTGCAGCTCTTTCCAGACGAACAGTTTTTGTTTTAGGCGTCCATTACGAGCAACAGGATTTCAGTGTAACACCTGGAATGGCACCTGGATCAGTGGTTTTGGGTTCTCTTCGCCATCGAGTGCAGGATTTGTCTGAAAACCGACTATTGTCGCAGAAGATTGTGGAGGCGCCCTGACAATCGTGCACGACTTACGCATGGAGTCCCAGGGGTTCAGAATGGATGTGGTCCAGTGATGTCTTGGGCCGATTTCATGAATGTATGTCCTACGCTACTTGTCGTTATAGAGGGTAATTTGAAATGAGAGCTATGCAGCATCGGGAAAGCATCTTCCAACCTATTGTCCAGTCCTACACTCAACGCTCCTGTACCAATTGTATATGCCCTATAGCAAACTAATTTCTCTCATGATGATTTCTGATCACTGGTTTGAAAAACTTACACCATCAACAGTCAGTGCACGACTTCCAAATGTTTCCTTGCAGCTTCAGCAAAATTTTCCACAAAGAATATTCAGTGTGTCAGCTCAAAGCATTGTGGTTTGAGTCAGACCGAAACCGAAGTATTTCAGGTTCTAATGGACTTTTTGCAGTCTTATTTCCCACTTACGATACGGGGACAATACTGACCTCACAAGGAAGTCTCAAACACTTTAGCGAGCTTAGCAGACTCCCATTCACAACATTCAGCATGGTTTGTGAATCCCACTCTAAACAGATTAGGGAAGACCAATGCACATCCTAAGTCGGTGAGGTTTCGTATCTCTGTGGATGCCGCAGATAGCTACGATCACGTAATAAGACGCAGTCTTCTATAGACTCGGACTCCAATGGACGGAAAATCAGTGCTTCAATTGAAATACGAATCGCATAAATGATTCTCTAAACTCTCCTCTCTGTAGGCTCGGAAATGGTATTTTACAGCTTGATTAAACGCTCTGCTACGTGGTTCGTGAGCATCTGGAGTGGATTTTGGATGGATTGCTCGCCGTGTTAATTCCAGCGTAATGTGACCAAAATTTTTACACACAGAATATCGCATGGAATTTTGGAATTAAGTCTTGAAACTTATAAATATATTTTGGGAAACTGCTTGAACTGAATCTGAGTTCGAAGGCTGACTTTTTTTTGCAGTTCCTTATCTGGCCATTGATAACGTTCAGCTAACATCGAGGTCATTATAGAGGAGCAGAAACTATCGCAGCATTCATGTCAAATTATTCACGGCAACCACCGAAAACTTTACTCACTCTGGTCAGACTGGCTTTTGGAGTTTATTCTTCCAAAATACAAACCGAGCGAGATGGTCCGGTGCTTAGCACACTGTGCACGCATTCTGGAGGACGACGGTTCAGACCCACGTCCTGCCTCCTGACTTAGGTTTTCCATGATTTCCCTGAATCGCTTGAGGTCAGTGCCGCGATGGTTCCTTTGAAAGGGCACGACCGAATTCCTTCCCCATCTTTTCCTAATCCGATGGGATCGATGACCTCGCTGTTTGGTCCCCTCCCCCAAATCAACCGAGCAACCAAATATGTACCCAGCGTCGTAGTCATAACTAGCGCATCAGCCTGCTCAGTGTGTTTGAGTGCCCTGAAGTGCCTGCTGCCAGACGTCATCCGGAAATCCTTGTAAACCTCTCCTTACTCCCCACCCACTGCCAAATAGAAGTAACTAAATGTATAAATCGAATTCCCTCCTATTGTGAACCTTCAATTCCAAAACATGTTGTTACTATTGAAAGTATAAGCTGTCGTACACAACGCCAAGTATTCTCTCGACAACTATAGCAATATCACTCGCCTCGTTAGAAGAATCAAAGTCGTGATGGCGATTGCAGGGGAAGGTTCTTGTAGTGGTGGTGGTGGTTAGTGTTTAACGTCCCGTCGACAACGAGGTCATTAGAGACGGAGCGCAAGCTCGCGTTAGGGAAGGATTGGAAAGGAAATCGGCCGTGCCCTTTCAAAGGAACCATCCCGGCATTTGCCTGAAACGATTTAGGGAAATCACGGAAAACCTAAACGAGGATGGTCGGAGACGGGATTGAACCGTCGTCCTCCCGAATGCGAGTCCAGTGTACTAACCACTGCGCCACCTCGCTCGGTAGAAGGTACTTGTAATTTATATGAAGTTATTCAGAATAACAATATGTAACTTCAGGATATAAAAATTCAAGTTCCATTCGATATCGTCCAGGATAGCAAACTTTAGAGCAGTAAGTTGATTTATGCTAGTGAACCAACAACAGAAGAAACGTTGGTATTGCACAAATGGATGGGTACGGGCGCAGATTGTCCAAGTTTCTATTGTACATGGAGATTGACACCGGGATTCCCAACTGCTCGAGAAACATAACTTTGTCTATTGTATGTGAGATTTTTATATACCCAAGGTGTAATGGTAAATAAAGGAAGAAACAGAATTTGCAGTGTTTATCGGCCCTACCGTCTACTTGTGTGTAAACCACAGCACTCGGGGAAGCAGTGACAACTGACGTTGTCCACAGAAATAATGCACATTCTTCGTTACATGAGGTAACACATTGTCTTACTGATATACGACATACTATGAAAAGATGAAACCGCATTCCCAGCTGCATGACCTTTAAACGAGCACTCACTACCCTGCGTCCTGCCCTGACTGCATCGAATTCGACCCCTATTACATGCTAATTCGATCCTGACTTCGCAATCACGGTGCATAGATTGACAGGAAGGGATAGCACAACTCTACCTAAATAAGAGTCAGCTATGGATTCTGTTTATACATCTATTTTCGTAAAGACCGACAAACAGTTTAAAAAAGAGGCACTCAGACTGAGTAAGGTAAAATTGCACTGAAATAAGACTAGGTGGCAAAAGTGCCTGGGAACCAGTAGACAATACTCGGTCAATCAAGTATGTAAGTAATCAGACGGCACAGGCGAGCAAGAGAGTTGCTAATGCTGGCTCATGACAGTGGAACATCGAAGTTTATCTCAGTAGTACAATGGGGACGTCAGTGGCTGGAATACGATCGTAATTACGAGCTGGGTAGTATAAGTATGCCAACTCCGGTTCAAGTAGCAGTTAAATACGGTATTGAACCTTGCAATACCACTGACTGCCAAGTTAAAGGCTTGTGCGGGTTGCCTACATGCAGGGGCAATGACGTCACAATCCAAGATAACGGTAAGCAACACCCCCCCCCCCTTATCAATGACATCATCGTTACTAAGCGACAAGCCACGCACACACCCCCTTCCCCATCCCGCTCCAGCGAATAACAGCACAGTATTAAAACGAAATGGTCAGTCACAGTATAGTACTAAGCAGGCACTGAAATCAAAAAGGCAGTCGCAATGTAGCCCCAGAGCAACCATCTTGGCTGTGCTCGAAAGTATTCGAACGCTTTGAATTTCAGCACCATGTTCAAAAGTATTTACCGAAAAAAATTATGTAAAGAGTATAATTTGTACTATTTAGATATCTAAAATACTTCAGCAAAACATACACACATACACATACATACAGCCGGCCGCTGTGGAGAGCGATTCTAGGCGCTTCTGTCTTGAACTGCGCTGCTGCTACGGTCGCAGTTTCGAATCCTGCCTCGGGCTTGGCTGTGCGTGATGTCCTTAGGTTAGTTAGGTTTAAGCTTTAAGTAGTTCTAAGTCTAGGGGACTGATGACCTCAGATGTTAAGTTCCATAGTGCTTAGAGCCATTTGAACCATTTTGAACATACATACATATTCATGCCACGAACTTACAATTTCAGCAGCACTAGTGACTGCGTAAAGTTAAATTTGTGTATGATACATGGTGTAAGGCACAACAGAGCAAAAATTAAATATTTCCCGCATCTACGAGGTTGTGCTAAAAAGTAACGCCTGCAAATTTTTGATATGAAAACTCTTAAGGTTTTGTAAATAAAACAAACGTTATTAACATTCTAAATCCTTATTTTTCATGTCTAGATACTAAAGGGCACCGACCTGTAGCGTGTAACATGGCGGTGTATAATGTAACGATGTTGGTGCGTGAGAGACGCGTTTGAAACACAAACAGTTCGTCTTTCAGCGTGAAAATACCAGACCACACAAGAGTGCTGCGACATCTGCAACAATCTGATGCCTTGAATTCACTGTCATCGATAATCCTCCATACACCCCCTACTTGGCCCCGTCCGATTTTCATCCATTTCCAAAAAGATTTATGTATGTATTGAACTGGGGACTTAGAAACGACGGAGAGGCTTCGTCCCTGCCGTAGCCCTCAGTGGTTCACAACCCCACAACAGGCTACAGCAGCCCACTCACCCCACCGCCGTCCCACACCGAACCCAGGGTAATTGTGTGCCGGTCGGTTTGGCCGAGCGGTTCTAGACGCTTCAGTCTGGAACCGTGCGACCGCTACGGTCGCAGCTTCGAATCCTGCCTCGGGCATGAATGTGTGTGATGTCCTTAGGTTAGTTAGGTTTAAGCAGTTCTAAGTTCTAGGGGACTGATGACCTGAGATGTTAAGTCCCATAGTGCTCAGAGCCATTTGAACCATTTTTTTGGTTTTGGGTGGTTCGGTTCCCAGTAGACACTAATCCGCCAGGCGGATTCGTCCCGGGGACCGGGAAGCAGTGCGTTAGACAGCATAGCTAGCCGGGCGGGCTTCCAAAACGTGAAGCACCTTCAGAGACTTCACTTTTGTAGTGATGAAGCGGTGCAATCAGAGGTGAGAACTGTTTGTCGCTATGGTAACTATGTTGAGAAATAAATACAGGATGTTTATAAATGAATATCGGGGTTTTAACGCTTTATAATATTTATTATATTAAACTTACAGTTATAAATGATATGTCAAATGAAAGAGCAACTCAAACAGTTTTACCAAGAACCGTATAAATGTTCAATGTGAGCACCATTTGTCACACGGCACACATCAAATCTATGGCCGAGTTCTTCGCAAACGTTGATAAGAGTGTCGTCCGTGATTGTAGCTACATCTGCTTCAATCCTGTTTCTTAATTCAGGGAGGTCTTCTGGTAGCGGTGGCACGTACACACAATCCTTGATGAAGCCCCAAAGGAAAAAATCGCATGCCATTAGGTCGGGTGAACGTGGAGGCCATGCAAAGCAAGACCTGTGTCATTGGGCCCCTTGCGGCCTACCCAGCGCTTGCGTACAGTGAAGTATAGCGGACTGCAGCAGGAACATTGCGCACTGGTGTCAGACACAACTGTCTGAGTTGCTCTTTCATTTGACATTTGATTTATAACTGTAAGTTTAATGTAATAAATATTATAAAGCGTTAAAGCCCCGATATTAATTTATAAACACCTTGTATGTAGACATGAAGAATTAAGATATAGAATATTAGTAACGTTTGTTTTATTTAAAAATCTTTACGAGTTCTCGTATAAAAAATTCGGAGGAAATTTGGAGGCATTACTTTTCAGCATGCCCTCGTAAGTGGTTCAATGATACTAGTCAAGTATCACAACATTAATTCGAAGTTTGAAATGTATGCAGAAATGTCGTTGTCAAGACACATAATGTTATTTCCAAAAATCGGACATATCTCTCACAATTTGCGCCTAAAACATGGTTCTGGATTCTAAAATTTAGTTTCTCAGTGCTATTTCAAGGCCTAAAAACATGGGGCTAAAAAGTAACATCCTAGACAGACAGCGAAACTTCATGTTTAGGCCAAAATGAGGTGATGGAACAAAACTAACCTGACGAAGATATAACGGCAGAAATCACATGTTGGCTAAAATACTATGCTAAGCAGAGATGCAGACAGACAAAGAGGCTGTCTGAAATAGCCCAGCTATTGGAAGAATGTAAGTAAATCCATTTTTTAGTCCTACACTTGGCGTAAGACACAATGGAGCCTCAAATTTCCATATCTAAATTGTCCTATGTGGCTTTCCACTGTTACATTGGTATCTCCATATGTAAAATGGGTAAAGGGTGGTGGCATTTCAGTCTGAGGATATTTTATTGGTGGGTCATAGAACTAGGTGACATAACTTATCATTTTCACAAGTTTTCAGTAACGTCACACTTAAGTGAGAACCATTTTATACGGGCCGAAGATAATGCATCATGTTCCACACTAGAAAAATGTAATCGATATCATGAACAGACTAATATTCGTTTTTATTCGCATCTGAACTGTAATTACTAAAGGTTATATGCAGTAACAAGTTTCTGGGGGTTATGCTGCAATATTTAGCAATCAGAACTATGGTGCCAAGAGTCTCTAAAGCATTTACATATTGTATTCCCTGTAATCAGTCACTAAGTAACACCAAAATATAATCGATATACGCAGCGTATAAACTGACACGCAACATAACCAAAATTCAAAAACTGGCTAACAGTTCTTTCTATGTGCTGCCCACACTACATCGAGCTAATTTACCTGGTTTTGATACATCATGCGGAAGCTACTTTCGTCTTTAAGATTTGCCCACCAATGTAAGTTGTATGTTACGTAAGGTGCGTGACAGAGTCGCAGCTGAAGCGTAATACCTGGTAATCGAGACTGCGGCAGGCATGCACACGAACGTCTTGAAGCAGAATAGCTGATGTTCACTGGTTCAGTCATCAATTAGCGACTAATCCGACTATGTTTTGGCGCATCTGAAAGTTTTCTGTTGTTCATAGAATGCAATTTTACTAGGAAAGGATGGAAGATTGTGGTTTAACACCCCGTTGACAATGAGATATGTAGAGGTGGTTCTCAAGTTTGGAATGAACACTGACGGCAAAGAAACCTGTCAGCATCATTTTGAAAGGATCCGTTCAAGCCTTAATCTATTTAAAGAAATCATTAATAACCCAGTCCTCTGGAATGCGAGTCCAGTGTCCAGAGTTTTCGGACTTGGTATGTACGCCAGTACTTACGTACTCTGGACATTATGTAATAAAGTGTGATATGGAATTTTTTGCCAGAAAGCAGCACCAAACAGTGGGCTATAGTGAAAAGAACCAATGGGAATACACATTATTATGACAAACACTACAATGATTCACTAAAAAACTGGAATTTCATACAATTTTCAGAAGTTGTTTTGGAGTTATAAAGTATTGGAATCGGTTGTGATCCGACCTGGAGGGCAGAAAATAAGTTTTGTGTTCTACAGTATCCGGAATGGGCGTTACCATTTTCTGGGTTCTTTCTGGTTGTTGTCCGACAGTTGTAACTCTGCCGATTTCCATTGGAAACGTTTCAAGTACGAAGAGTTATGCATCACATTTAACCTTTTTTCACGAGCAGATGCTGTGGAAGGGCCTATTTGCAAAGTCTCAATTGTGCCGTACTCTCGGAGCGTTTGCATTTTGGAGGGCAGTATTTCGTGATGATGAATTTTTCCGCGGTTGTTACATAGTGAATGTGAGTGTTGTTTACCGGCGTCAGACGTGTGTTACATAAAGGGGACTGATTATAAGCTGGAGTCAGTATTGGTCGATACAACGGGCCCGTCGACGGAAAGGTCTTTCGAAACGGGAATGCAAACTCGAAATGGACCAGGTTGAGACTGACAGTCGTCAGGAACCTTTTCAAAGGGACCATTCCGACCTTCACCTGAATCAATGAAGAGAAACCACGGAAACCATAAACCTGGATCGCCAGGTGGAGATTTGAATCCGGAAGGTGGGGTTCTCCACACCCGCACTTGCAAGGCGACCATCGAAAATTTTTTAACTACCACCTCTGATATAGGCTTAGTTGCTATCGAGGAATCACAGGATGGGTGTCATCGATGTTATCTATACATCCAGACACATACTCTCATTAATATGGGCGAGAGAGATTGCACAGTGGTTTGCGCATAGGACTCGCATTTGGGAGGTCGATGGTTCAGACCTGCGTCCGGCCATTCAGATGCAGGTTTTCCGTGATTTCCGTAAACCGCTCATGGGAAATGTCGGACTATCCGATTTTCTTCTCCATCCTCGAAATATTCTGAATTTCTGCTCCGTCTCTAATGACCACGATGGCGACGGGACGTGAAACCCTAGTCTTCCTTTCTTTTTTCATTAATGTTGTCTGTAGTGGAGACAGAAGATAGAAAGCCTTTTAACGATTGTGGGTTGGAGAGAGGGGAGAAAGTGACTCCGTAAGCCAAGCAGATTTGAAGCCCAGTCCTTCAGAATTAGAGACCAGTAGCTGTGTCACTATGTGTTCCAAGTAGAGGAAGGCATCTACGTTCCTACCTTAGATCCTAAAATAGTGTTTGATTTCTATAATGCATTCAGATTTTTGACGACGGTGGTGCCTACTACACTCCTGGAAATTGAAATAAGAACACCGTGAATACATTGTCCCAGGAAGGGGAAACTTTATTGACACATTCCTGGGGTCAGATACATCACATGGTCACACTGACAGAACCACAGGCACATAGACACAGGCAACAGAGCATGCACAATGTCGGCACTAGTACAGTGTATATCCACCTTTCGCAGCAATGCAGGCTGCTATTCTCCCATGGAGACGATCGTAGAGATGCTCGATGTAGTCCTGTGGAACGCCTTGCCATGCCATTTCCACCTGGCGCCTCAGTTGGACCAGCGTTCGTGCTGGACGTGCAGACCGCGTGAGACGACGCTTCATCCACTCCCAAACATGCTCAATGGGGTACAGATCCGGAGATCTTGCTGGCCAGGGTAGTTGACTTACACCTTCTAGAGCACATTGGGTGGCACGGGATACATGCAGACGTGCATTGTCCTGTTGGAACAGCAAGTTCCCTTACCGGTCTAGGACTGGTAGAACGATGGGTTCGATGACGGTTTGGATGAACCGTGCACTATTCAGTGTCCCCTCGACGATCACTAGAGGTGTACGGCCAGTGTAGGACATCGCTCCCCACACCATGATGCCGGGTGTTGGCCCTGTGTGCCTCGGTCGTATGCAGTCCTGATTGTGGCGCTCACCTGCACGGCGCCAAACACGCATACGACCATCATTGGCACCAAGGCAGAAGCGACTCTCATCGCTGAAGACGACACGTCACCATTCGTCCCTCCATTCACGCCTGTCGCGACACCACTGGAGGCGGGCTGCACGATGTTGGGGCGCGAGCAGAAGACGGCCTAACGGTGTGCGGGACCGTAGCCCAGCTTCATGGAGACGGTTGCGAATGGTCCTCGCCGATACCCCAGGAGCAACAGTGTCCCTAATTTGCTGGGAAGTGGCGGTGCGGTCCCCTACGGCACTGCGTAGGATCCTACGGTCTTGGCGTGCATCCGTGCGTCGCTGCGGCGCGATCCCAGGTCGACGGGCACGTGCACCTTCCGCCGACCACTGGCGACAACATCGATGTACTGTGGAGACCTCACGGCCCACGTGTTGAGCAATTCGGCGGTACGTCCACCCGGCCTCCCGCATGCCCACTATACGCCCTCGCTCAAAGTCCGTCAACTGTACATACGGTTCACGTTCACGCTGTCGCGGCATGCTACCAGTGTTAAAGACTGCGATGGAGCTCCGTATGCCACGGCAAACTGGCTGACACTGACGGCGGTGGCGGTGCACAAATGCTGCGCAGCTAGCGCCATTCGACGGCCAACACCGCGGTTCCTGGTGTGTCCGCTGTGCCGTGCGTGTGATCATTGCTTGTACAGCCCTCTCGCAGTGTCCGGAGCAAGTATGGTGGGTCTGACACACCGGTGTCAATGTGTTCTTTTTTCCATTTCCAGGAGTGTATATACCATACTGCGCATTTTGCTTGTAGATAATTGTATGTGCTTGTTTCCCGTTGTGCCTTTTGATACATTAGACTGTGTTAACAATCGCGTCTTCTTTGTACTCACATTCCAATTTTAGAACTATTTTAGTGTTTTTCATGAACCTGATGTCCTTTCTTTTATCTTTGCCTCGGTTATTACAGCCATGTTTACCGTCCTTATGGCATTAGTCTGTACTCTTTCGTTTCTGAGGTCTGCAGATTTTGTAAAAAATCTGAAAAGTTTTATTTGAATTCCTTGTAACTTCCTATATACAAACATAAACGAAATACATTTAATTATTTGTACTGACTGAATATTTCTTTTAGTGACAGATGTCGTCCACGAGCAGATGCGTCTATTGTTTCTTAGATTCTCGTGTCCATTGTCATCATCCAGGATGTTGTCTCAAACTTCCTTGTAGCACGTTGATTCCCATTTCCTATACGTGTAGTCCGGAATGCGATAATCCTACTTTTTCATTATTTTATTTTTATTTACACTTCCAGTTCCGTAGGACAAAATTGAGGAACAAATCTCCAAAGTCATGGAACGTGCCAGTACATGAAATTACAACATAAAAATAATAACAGATAAAAATAAATGTTTATGAACCCGAAACAACTCAGTCCATGAGTTTAAGTAAACGTAATCAACAATACAAGAATCAGCTTAATTTTTCAAGGAACTCCTCGACACAATAGGTGTGACCCATGAGGAAACTCTTCAGTTTCGATTTAAGACTGGATTACTGCTAAGATTTTTTAATGAGTGTGGTAGCTTATTGAAAATGGATGCAGCAGTATACTGCACACCCTTCTGCACAAGACTTAAGGAAGTCCGATCCAAATGCAGGTTTGATTTCTGCCGAGTATTAGCCGAGTGAGCGGGCCGGAGTGGCCGAGCGGTTCTAGGCGCTTCAGTCTGGAACTGCGCGACCACTACGGTCGCAGGTTCGAATCCTGCCTCGGGCATGGATGTGTGTGATGTCCGTAGGTTAGGTAGGTTTAAGTAGTTCTAAGTTCTAGGGGACTGATGGCCTCCGAAGGTAAGTCCCATAGTGCTCAGAGCCATTTGAGCCATTTTACCTCAGTGAAAGCTGCTTATCCTTGGGAATAAGCTAATATTATTAAGAAGAAATGAGAGAAACGAAATATAACACCATACGGCATAAACGAATAAAAATAAGCAAAGTAGACTAATTTTCGTGTGGAACGATCACTCACTCCAGATACCGTTCTAATAGTAAAATTGGCAGGATTAAGTCTTTGAACAAGATCCTGAACGTGGACTTTTCACGACAGCTTACTATGTATCTGAACACCTAGTAATTTGAACTGTTCAGTTTTACTAATCAAATGCCCATTCTGGGAAATTAAAACGTCAGGTTTTGTTGAATTGTGTCTTAGAAACTGTAAAAACTGAGTCTCACTGTGATTTAGCGTTAGTTTATTTTCTACAAGCGATGAACTTAGGTCATGAACTTCATTATTTGAAATAGCCAGTGTTGCACACAACATCCTTTACTACCAAGCCAGTGTCATCAGCAAACAGAAATATTTTAGAGTTACCCGTAATACTAGAGGGCATATCATTTATATAAGTAGGGAAGAGGAGTGGCCCCAACACTGATCCCTCGGGCAGCCCCCCCCCTCCCCCCCCACTTGACCCAACCCCACATCACAGCCATTCTCAACATTGTGAATAATGACCTTTTGCTGTCCGTTGCTAAAGTAAGAGGTAATGAGCTACTCCCCGTTTTCCGTAATGGTCCAGCTTTTGGAGCAAATTTTGTGATCAACACAATCAAATGCCTTAGTTAAATCAAAAAATATACCTACCGTTCGAAACCTTTTATTTAACCAATCAAGTGCCTCACAGAGAAAAGAGAATATAGCATTTTCAGTCAACATTTGATAGCAAATCGTGTGATATAAAATGATCAATTATCCTTACAGAGACAGCCTTTTCAATAAATTTAGCAAACACTGATGGCATAGTAGTAGGTCTAAAACTATCTACATTATCCCTTTTTCTCTTTTTATAAAGCGGCTTAACTATTGAGTACTTTAATTGTTCAGGAAACTGGACATTCCTAAAGGAAAAATTTCAAATGTGGCTAAATACAAGGCTAACATGTGCAGAATAGTACTTTAATATTCTGCTAGGAGCTCCATCATAACCATGAAAGTCCTTAGTCTTCAGTGACTTAATTATTGACTCACTCTCCTTCTTGTCTGTATCACGGAGGAGTATTTCAGACATCAATCTCGGAAAGGCATATGCCAAGAAAGGTATATGATTCCCTGTAGAAACTAAATTTTTATTTAATTCACCAGTAATGCTCAGGAAATGATTGATAAATACTGTACATATATCTGATGTATCAGTAACAGAAATATTTTTACTACGAACTGACTGCATATCGTCGACCTTTTGCTGCTGACCAGACACTTCCTTCACAACTGACCATATGATTTTAATTTTATCCTGTGAAGTAGATATTCTGTTTTCATACCACATACGCTTTGCCTTCCTAATAACATTTTTAAGCACCTCTTTCCTCCCTCTTTCCACTGGTCGTCAGCTAGGTCACTTTTTGTAACGAGGAACTCTCCTTGGCTCTCTTTTGCTTGTTCCTTTCGTTATATGCTTCCTCCATTTCCTTTCAGTTTAATAACAACCTCAATGACATCCTCAACGCCACGTACTCATTTATTCATCTTCTTGTCATTTCTCTTCTTTCCCCACGACATTCCTCCCACATTTAAGACAGACCGCTTTACCTCTTACAGAATTTCATTAGTCACAATTTTCAATGATTGTCTGAGAAGACCACGACTTTATTGAGATGTTAGAATGAGGGGGGGGGGGGGGGGGGAACTGCAAGCTGCCATGATTTTATTGAATGAACGATTTATTTCTCCGTAAACAGTTTCCGGACCAAGTATACATTTCGGATGATATTTTATACGTTTCTCATAAAGAAAATGAATTATTTATGGAAAACCACATGAAAACAAATTGATTTCTGTGTGTCATCCGGTAGCGTGACAATATTTATGGAAAATTTCATGTATCATTCAGCTAACATTTGGGTGTTTGTAGTGCTCTTTCTCATAACAGTGATCTGCCTGCTGCAGAGAAGACGTTCTCTGTGCCAGTACTTGCGCTGCCACCTCCATAAAGACCACCGAGTGCCGACTCTTTCTACTTTGCTTCGTGGCTGGTCTGATGACCTAATGACGCCAGCAGTTGTGTGTCGCCCCTGCGTCCCCATGCTTTGCGGGGAATGGGGATAGCAGGCCGGAAGGTGCGCCCCCTCTACTCTGCACTTCAAAAGGAGCGGCGAGGACGTTCCGTGCCTGAGGACCAGGCAGACCTGCAACCCTCCGCGGGGAGGGCACATTTTTCCCAAGGCTCTGATGCGGTTTGGTGTGTTTCATGCGTCAGCCATCTCTCGGATTGCATGTTCCGTAAACACGAATATTTCACACTTTGTTTGCCTTTTTGACAAACAAAAGCCCAACGAAGTACTCGAAAAACTGAGCGTAACGAGAACAATGAGTTCACTGAATTACAAAGGAAGATTTATATTTGCGTGTATTTAAGTTCTCGGAAACCGAAAATCTCCTCAAGAGAACAGACTCCTAGTGAACAAGCAGTGCCACAGAAATATAAGTCTCACCAGATCAGCAGGGAAATGTTTCACATCATTTGGTTTATCACAAACGAAGTATGAAAACTAAAAAGCAAAGACTCTCGAAGCGAATATTTGCTTACTTTTAATGAGTGTAGTGGAAGTGCGGCATCTAGGCAATGGTCAGATAAGAGGAAAGGCAAATTTCGACAATTCGGACGAAGACCCAATAAATCTACTGAAGATGTCATTAAAGTAAAATGCTAAACACTTGTAGAAAGTAAATAAATTTTTTATTGCGGCAAGAAGATGTTTTGAAGTTATATGAGTAATATTCATATACTTGAGGCGGAGTGGCCACGCAAAAGGACTCTTGTTGAAGTTTTTATTTTTTCTCCTTGAACTACAATTCCTCTGCATTTCTGTCTACCTTTACTGTTTGCTCAACGTCATATAGGATAACAAAGGGGGATTGGCTACAACTCTCTCACTCGCGCTTCAATTACAGCGTTGCTTTCATGTCCTTCGATCCTTGTAACTGGTGTTCAGTTTCTGTAGAAGTTGTAAATAACGTTCCCCTCTCTTTCCTTTATCACTGCTGCCTTCGGAATGTCAGAGTGTACTGGATTCATCACTATCAAAAGTTTCTCTACCAGGGCGTGTTGAAAACTAATGCCTCCGAGTTTCTTACGTTAAAACTCTGAAAGCCCTCGTAAATCTACAAATGCTATAAATGCAACTGTGCTGAACTTTATTTGCCTGAAGTCAGACGTGCATTGGAAACTCTCGACAACAATCTGTTTGTATCGGTAGGAGATGCACACACCTTCCTGGATCGCTGTAACAATTACGTTCGCATCCGATTCTGCACGCAGCCTACCACCAGCAGTGGTAAGGCAACATGCGCACACGCCCACTCCCTCGTTCTCGTCCCTATCAGCTTCATGGCTCTGTAACTGCTTACTTATTTACTTCCGGTTGGTTCTCTCTCGGTACATCTAGTAATATCCCTCAAAGTGTGGAACGAACTCCCACCTTATTTTCTTGTGTGTTATATGTATTCCTTTCCCGTGGATGGCTTTCTTAAGCCAACAGCAGCCCAGAATTCGGGATTCGTGGCTTTTCGCATATTATGAAGGCTGCCTCGGCTTTTCCAATGTGTCTATGATAAAATATACAGATTATGGATTCAGCTGCAGCATCTCTGTTACTCATCAAAAGCCCTTGTAAAAAAAAGTTGTGTTTCTCATCATTGATACGAATCAGCCATTCCTTTGCCACATTATATTAGAGTTGTCTGTACCCTACCTTGTTCATTTATTAATCTCGTAACGAGTCGAGACAAAGCAACGCTATAATTCTCCCAGGGGCATCGCAGTCGTGAAACATATACAAATGCAGAGGTTACATACCTCTTCCTTTTCCACAATACTGTCTTGGAATTTGTTTCCTTTGTATAGACCTATGTGTGGCTTCCACCTTTCAGGGTTCCCTTCTTTTATTAGTAATGACTTGCCATCCGAGCTCATGATATTCATACAGCTACCTCTATTTCTCCAAAAGTGTATTTCATTTTCCGGTATGTGGCATCTGTATTTCCCATTGCACTGCATTCTTCTACACGTTTGCATTTCTCTTCTAGCTACTCCTGCTTTCCCATTTTACACCTTTTGTCAGTTTTCGTTTTTAGACACCTGTATTCCCTTTTGCGTGCTTCAATTGCTGCATTTCGTAATATTTTCTCTTTTTTGGGAATCAGTATTGACCAGTAAACTCCGATTTTCTGAAGCTCATCTCGATCTGTTCGTCCATTAGATCCAGAAGGCAGTAGATAGTGGCGTCAAGGTAAAGGCTCTCTTCCTTGACTTTCGGAACGCGGTAGACACATTTCCGTATTGGGATACAATGAAAGAAAACGAAATTGCCATTGTCGGACCACATGTGTGATTGTTTTGAAGACTTCCTAGCAAACAGAAGGTAATTTAATTTTATCCATATTTTGCAGCTTCAAACGTTGACTGTACTCAATACGATCGAGGTACGATTCAAAAAACGCCTTCAGTCACAATTTTTCGTGTTTTATTCAGTACACGATGTATTTCGGAAGGAATGGCGGGTTCAGCGGCGTTCGCGGCGCACGAGGCGGAGGGTCAATGTGGAGGCTGGCCGTGTGGCATCGCCCGCTCTGCCTGTGCGTGGACATGTGGCTGCTCCTTCAGCAAGGTCCGAGCAGGCACACGGGGGGAGGGGTTTATTAGTTATTGGGAGCTCCAACGTTACGCGGGTTATGGAGCCCCTTAGGGAAATAGCGGAAAGGTCGGGGAAGAAGGCCAGTGTTCACTCTGTCTGCTTGCCGGAGGGTCTCATCCGAGATGTGGAGGAGGCCCTACCGGCAGCGATAGAGAGCACTGGATGCACCCGACTGCAAATTGTTGCTCCTGTCGGCACCAATGACTCCTGCCGTCTGGGTTCAGAGGTCATCCACAGTACGTACAGGCGGTTGGCGGAGTTGGTGAAGGCGGAAAGCCTCGCTCGCGGGGTGGAATCAGAGCTAACTATTTGTAGTATCGTTCCCAGAACCGATCGCGGTCCTCTGGTTTTCGAGCCGAGTGGAAGGCTTAAACCAGAGGCTCAGACAATTCTGCGGAGAGCTAGGGTGCAAATTTCTCTACCTCTGCTATCGGGTGGAGAAACGTAGGGTCCCCCTGAATAGGTCAGGCGTGCACTACACGCCGGAAGCGGCTACGAGGGTAGCGGAGTACGTGTGGAGTGCACATGGGGTTTTTTTAGGTTAGAGAATTCCCTCCCTAGGCCCGACAAGACGCCTCCTGAGACGCGGCAAGGCTGGAGTAGGCAAAATGCAACAGGGAATAACAATATTAATGTGCTAATAGTAAACTGCAGGAGCGTCTATAGAAAGGTCCCAGAACTGCTCTCATTAATAAACGGTCACAACGCCCATGTAGTACTACGGACAGAAAGTTGGCTGAAACCACATGTAAACAGTAATGAAATCCTAAACTCACATTGCAATGTATACCACAGAGACAGGCTCGACAGTGAAGGGGGAGGCGTGTTTATAGCGATAAGAAGTGCAATAGTATCGAAGGAAACTGACGGAGATTCAAATTGTGAAATGATTTGGGTAAAGGTCACGGTTAAAGCAGGCTCAGACATGGTAACTGGATGTCTCTATAGGCCCCCGGGCTCAGCAGCAGTTGTGGCTCAGCACCTGAAGAATAATTTGGAAAATATTTCGGGTAGGTTTCCCCACCATGTTATAGTTCTGGGTGGAGATTTTAATTTGCCGGATATAGACTGGGAGACTCAAACGTTCATAACGGGTGGCAGGGACAAAGAATCCAGTGAAATATTTTTAAGTGCTTTATCTGAAATCTACCTTGAGCAGTTAAACAGAGAACCGACTCGTGGCGATAACATATTAGACCTTCTGGTGACAAACAGACCCGAACTATTTGAATCAGTTAATGCAGAACAGGGAATCAGCGATCATAAAGCGGTTACTGCATCGATGATTTCAGCCGTAAATAGAAATATTAAGAAAGGTAGAAAGATTTTTCTGTTTAGCAAAAGTGACAAAAAGCAGATTACAGAGTACCTGACGGCTAAACACAAAAGTTTTGCCTCAAGTACAGATAGTGTTGAGGATCAGTGGACAAAGTTCAAAACCATCGTACAATATGCGTTAGATAAGTATGTGCCAAGCAAGATCGTAAGAGATGGAAAAGAGACATCGTGGTACAACAACCGAGTTAGAAAACTGCTGGGGAAGCAAAGGGAACTTCACAGCAAACATAAACATAGCCAAACCCTTGCAGACAAACAAAAATTACGCGAAGCGAAATGTAGTGTGAGGAGGGCTATGCGAGAGGCGTTCAATGAATTCGAAATTATAGTTCTATGTACTGCCTTGGCAGAAAATCCGAAGAAATTTTGGTCTTATGTGAAAGCGGTTGGTGGATCAAAACAAAATGTCCAGACACTCTGTGACCAAAATGGTACTGAAACAGAGGATGACAGACTAAAGGCCGAAATACTAAATGTCTTCTTCCAAAGATGTTTCACAGAGGAAGACTGAACTGTAGTTCCTTTTATAGATTGTCGCACAGATGACAAAATGGTAGATATCGAAATAGACGACAGAGGGATAGAGAAACAATTAAAATCGCTCAAAAGAGGAAAGGCCGCTGGACCTGATGGGATACCAGTTCGATTTTACACAGAGTACGCGAAGGAACGTTCCCCCTTCTTGCAGCGGTGTACCGTAGGTCTCTAGAAGAACGAAGCGTTCCAAAGGATTGGAAAAGGGCACAGGTCATCCCCGTTTTCAAAAAGGGACGTCGAACAGATGTGCAGAACTATAGACCTATATATCTAACGTCTATCAGTTGTAGAATTTTGGAACACGTATTATGTTCGAGTATAATGACATTTCTGGAGACTAGAAATCTACTCTGTCGGAATCAGCATGGGTTTCGAAAAGGACGGTCGTGTGAAACCCAGCTTGCGCTATTCGTCCACGAGACTCAGAGGGCCATAGACACGGGTTCACAGGTAGATGCCGTGTTTCTTGACTTCCGCAAGGCGTTCGATACAGTTCCCCACAGTCGTTTAATGAACAAAGTAAGAGCATGAGGACTATCAGACCAATTACGTGATTGGATTGAGGAGTTCCTAGATAACAGAACGCAGCATGTCATTCTCAATGGAGAGAAGTCTTCCGAAGTAAGAGTGATTTCAGGTGTGCCGCAGGGGAGTGTCATAGGACCGTTGCTATTCACAATATACATAAATGAGCTGGTGGATAACATCGGAAGGTCACTGAGGCTTTTTGCAGATGATGCTGTGGTGTATCGAGAGGTTGTAACAATGGAAAATTGTAGTGAAATGCAGGAGGATCTGCAGCGAATTGACGCATGGTGCAGGGAATGGCAATTGAATCTCAATGTAGACAAGTGTAATGTGCTGCGAATACATAGGAAGATAGATACCTTATCATTTAGCTACAAAATAGCAGGTCAACAACTGGAAGCAGTTAATTCCATAAATTATCTGGGAGTACGCATTAGGACTGATTTAAAATGGAATGATATGAAGTTGATCGTCGGTAAAGCAGATGCCAGACTGAGATTCATTGGAAGAATCCTAAGGAAATGCAATCCGAAAACAAAGGAAGTAGGTTACAGTACGCTTGTTCGCCCACTGCTCGAATTCTGCTCAGCAGTGTTGGATCCGTACCAGATAGGGTTGATAGAAGAGATAGAGAAGATCCAACGGAGAGCAGCGCGCTTCGTTACAGGATCATTTAGTAATTGCGAAAGCGTTACGGAGATGATAGATAAACTCTAGTGGAAGACTATGCAGGAGAGACTCTCAGTAGCTCGGTACGGGATTTTGTTAAAGTTTCGAGAACATACCTTCACCGAAGAGTCAAGCAGTATATTGCTCTCTCCTATGTATTTCTCGCGAAGATACCATGAGAATAAAATCAGATAGATTAGAGCCCACACAGAAGCATGCCGACAATCCTTCTTTCCACGAGCAATACGAGACTGGAATAGAAGAGAGAACCGATAGAGGTACTCAGGGTACCCTCCGCCACACACCGTCAGGTGGCTTGCGGAGTATGGATGTAGATGTAGATGTAGGAAGGATGTTCAGGGTTTAACGCCCCGTCGACTACAAGCTCATCATAGACAGAGCATAAGCCCGGATTGGAAAATGGTGGGGAGACAAATTGACCGTGTACTCGTCAGAGGAACGATCAGGACATTTGCCTTAGATGATTTACGGAAATCACAGAAAACCTAAATCTGGATTGTTGGAAGGGGATTTTAACCATAGTCCTCCAGAATGCGAGTCCAGTATGCTAACCACTGCTGCAACCCTCTCGATTTACGCAGTACACCATCTATAAGAAAGCTTTTGTTGTTCTTGTGTCAATTTAACGGGCTTGTGTAGGGACTATCTGAAGTAACTAAGTTGTGCAAACAGTAGTAATGTGTTTTAAATCATATAAAATGCTCATAAAAGAATTGCCTTTACCCTCATGACTTGGGTAGTATTTCTTTATCGGAAACGCAAATAATTGAAGAACTATCTCAATTGTGATCAACAACACTAGCTTACCTGTTACAAAAAATGCCGTGGTTCGCAAAAATGTGCAAAGAAACACTTGTAATGGCCAATTTATCGTTGGTGGTGAGTCCATTTCCCTGGCGAAAGCAGAGGTTGTCTGACGTTTGGTTCAAATGGCTCTGAGCACTATGGAACTTAACATCTATGGTCATCAGTCCCCTAGAACTGAGAACTACTTAAACCTAACTAACCTAAGGAGATCACAGAACACCCAGCCATCACGTGGCAGAGAAAATCCCTGACCCCGCCGGGAATCGAACCCGGGAACCCGGGCGTGGGAAGCGAGAACGCTACCGCACGACCACGAGATGCGTGCTCTGACGCCTGATAATCGTCGTAGATGAGTGCAGAGGAAGAGAGATTTCAATGCCCGTTTCAGACGGGCAGTCTCATGGGCTCAACCTCGAGGTAGTAAGTCACATTTTAGGCCTGTTATATCACGTAGGGATGTCGGACCCTTCTCATCGCTATCATGTGTGTGTAGAATTGTAACAGGAGCCTCCATCCTGTTAGAGTGACTCAAAAATAAACGATGCGTAAGCTGTAAAATGAAAACCGCTGAGGGGACCGTAATGCCATTGTCTGTTAAAGGTTTGGTCCCTGTTCGAGCACTGAGGTCCTAAACTTGACTCTAAATGGTATGGGCGCACACCCACATAACAACAAATCGACCACGTGCACGCGTCGACCGTCTACTGGACTCAGTCTTCCTGAAATCAGAGAAAGGGGTACGTCAAAATGAAAGGCAAATGGATGTAGTGCGTTTTCTCACAGCGGAGATTGTTCGGAAAACGAAAATTCACCGAAGAATGGCACAAGTGTACGGAGAGAACTGAATATCCACTGAAATCACGACGCTCAGTCGGATCTCTGGAGCAATGGCTGTCACCATAACGTGTCAGTTTTCGATAGTGAGGGCATTCACCTGATGGACAGCGTTATCGGTAATGCGGTATAGCATTCGTGATCGTTCGTCATCAGCCAAAGACATTTGACCTTCCTCGAATAGCGTGTGCCACGCCTTGATCCTTGCAATGAAGATGCAGTGTTATTAGTACACTTGTGCCATTATTTGATCAATTTCCTTTCCCCACTCTCATATCACTGTCAGGAAAGGCACTACACCCCTTGCTCTTCTTTTAGAGCCTTCATTTCTCGGCCTTCAACACGACTGTGAACAGTGGACGATCGCTGCATGCACGTGATGGCTCGGTCGTCACGGCGTGTGCGCCCATGTGTCTCTGGCAGAGAGTTAGGCGCCTCACCGCTCTTATGTGGACCACACCTTCTTCCGTAGGCAGCGGCACAACGGTCCCTTCAGCGGTCTTCGTTTTACAGTCTCTGGCTCGTTTCTTTTTGAGTGGCCCTAATATTTTTCAGCTCTGTAGTTAACTTTTCGTCTCTGAGAACGATAATTCACGAGCACACCACATCCACCTCGTTAACGTTTTGCGCCAGCCAGCAGGGATCAACGGAATGGAAAAGCCTGAGGTACCTGCTGTGTTGACATAAACTTTATTGATCATGCTTTGGACGATACTGAGGATGGCAGTAGAAAAGCATGGATGCAGTCAGGTACCATTGCACGTCTCAGGCATGCATTCACATAGAAGTGTATCAGTCACGGCTTGTGCCGGATATATCATGTGCACATGTCCATGAAATCGACAGTGAGCCGTAGAAGGATCCATCGTCACAAAATGGATAACCTTGGAAGGGCCTTTGTTGAAATTGGGACACGCTTGAACACCAATGTTTAGACCTTCTTGTGGAGAGCTAGCAGAGGATTATCCAAACGTATTCCAACGCATGTTAGCCAGCAGACGCATGTTAGCCAGCAGCAGATTTTGGTTTCACAGATAAGCACTTTGGGACAGACTGATTTTTTTATTAGTTTCATAAATCTTATTCTTTCACTCTGCTCTCTTTGAACGTAAGTCTTCACACGTTCACGGGTATGCAGGAGTTGCAGAACTTTCTTGTAGTAATTTATATGAAAACTCGTCACCTAGCCCTTATCTTCAGATTTAACTAGTTAGTGATAATGGTCGTGTAATTAGTAGTACACATAGCAGTAGAGAGAAACATGCGATCCCAACTACGATTTAGAAATTTTTAGGCTAGTCAAAACAAGGGGCGTTTAGATATTTCTGTCCTGCCTCGCAGACAGTACCGAGGCTGTAGACTTACAGATAAATACTTTCGAAAATTTTTCACCATCGCGAAGAACTGGTGAAGCAGCTGCTTTTTATGTCCAGTTTTTTTCCAGTGAGTCAGAGAAACCATGACTCACACAAATGAAACTGACCAGATGAAATGCTGGGTGTACGTTCTTAGATGCACGACTTCAGTATGCTGCAGCTGCATATTTACCGCATTTATTTCAAAGTTTGAAGCTTATATTTTGTTCCACAGTAAATAATACCCCTCAGTAGTAATCTGAGTAATAATATCTCGAAGTTCGCAGCTCAACCTGTAACACTCGGTTCGAGCCAACAAAAAGAGTTCGCAACGAGTATCTAGTAAAATAATCAAAGTGTAGCATCTGACAGACAGAAAGCAGGAGGAGGATGTGACGACGCCACTCACTATGCGCGCTGTTCGGCCGGCGCCAGAGCTGGTGTCTGCTCAAAGTGGAGAATTGTGTTTTCCTGAAAAGCGAGTTCAAAGCACCGATGCCTGCTGAGCGCCTGGCGGACGCGTTTATGCTTCGTCGCGGCTATTCTGCTATCTGTTGGGTTTTGGCACGGGATCTCGCAGGAAGGCTTGTCTTGTGAACTACTAAACCCGCGGCTCTCACAAGAAGTGATTACTGGGCTCACGGCGCCTTCAAAGAACTTGCTCGCTACGTCCGCTTGTGTGTGCCAAGGATGTGCGAACAGACTGATCCCGGCCTCTTTGGGAACACGGCTGATGACGAATAAAAGAAGCCCATCTTGCTGTGAGCCTTAATGTGACTGTAACAGGTTAAGCTCCTGTGTGTGTGTGTGTGTGTGTGTGTGTGTGTGTGTGTGCCGTGTTTGCTGTAGTAATGTAGAAGACCCTGCGAACATTTACAAAAAAAAAAAAAGGTTCAAATGGCTCTGAGCACTGTGGGACTTAACAGCTTAGGTCATCAGTCCCCTAGAACTTAGAACTACTTAAACCTAACAAACCTAAGGACATCACACACATCCATTCCCGACGCAGGATTCGAACCTGCGACCGCAGCAGTCCCGCGGTTCCGGACTGCAGCGCTAGAACCGCACGACCACCGCGGCCGGCGAACATTTACATTCCAGGAGTATTCCTCCCATAAGAAAACGAGGTGTCACTGTCTCCAGACGTGTGTTGAAAAAGGAACGAGAAGGAAGAACTTTCTTTTTGTTTGTTATAAAAACATTCTTACAGCCGTGCACGGTTTTTCTTTATTTATTCTCCGCACTCGCTTTTCGCGAAATAGTTCACATTATCCAGCATGTTTATTCTGTGCTATATGCGGCTCCCATTTTCAAAAGAGAATTGTTGAGTTTCATTACATCGGCCCCGCCGAATAAGTCAGCAGTATCACACATGAGAAGCTCACACATCCCTGGCGACTGCCTTTCTAGACTTTCCAAAAGCTGAAGAAAAGGCATTTTTAAAAGTTTACAACAAAACTGATATTTATTTATTGGCTAACTAGTTTCGGGCTTTTGCCACTTTCACAAACCACCTATTAAGGAGAACAGAATTGGGTATCAGTGGATGCATCGAACGTGGATAATAAAGGTACCGGTGATAATATGGTTAATATGGTAACTAGCTACGCACTTTATATATAGCATTTGCTTGGTGTGGACAGTTGTATTTATGTCATCAAACTTACATGTAGCTCAAATCTCCATTAAAAGCTTTCACATTTGTAATTACACATTACTGTATTAAGTTAATGTATATGCATAGTATACAGATTCTTATCAACGTTTAAGAACCCACGACGCGAATTAGATGACGTTGCGACGAATAATTTAATAGAAGACACATGGGGTTGCAAACGTCGGGAAATACAGAAAAAGTGGACGACAAATGTTGAACATGTGACGTCACCAGATGATGGACCTCACCGCACGTGCAGCGATATGACTTGATTATGCCCGCAGCGGTAGGGGGGGGGGGGGGGGCAGCCCTAGACACTGCTGCTCCTCTAAGGTAGTCCGTATTCGTTCTTGCATTAGCCGTTGTGATATGACAGTGCTCGCAGTAGGGATAATCCAATGCTACGACGAATCAGTTTCCCTTTAGGAAAACAGCAAGAGAAAGGAAGCGAGTACAAGTTTAACGTTTGGGTTGCATACGTCACAATAGTCAAGGCTCCGCTGTTACATCAATGTTCACGGGCTTCCTTCGTTCCCGTTATAGTTCCGCGAGTATGTCGAACCTGAGATCTGTGGCGCTGCGGTCGCTCCATACTTGTAGACTCGTTCTCTTACCGAAGCATGCGAAAGTGGAACGGTAGTCGTGCCTATGTGTTAGTACGGAAGATGAGTACACGATCTTGCTCTTGCAAAGCAGCACTAACAAGGTGAAATGGTAGAGTGTCAGGATCAGCTGGCCTTTAATGAGGCACTGTTTTATAAAACTGTGGATAGAGTAAGACGAAAATATTGATGCAAAGTACACAATCGCAAATGTGTTCTATTAGAGCAGGAACAACATTGGGAATAAATTTCATGCTATAGTCCACGCTTCAGAGGAAAAACGTACAAACTTCGTCCGTGGAAACAGCATGGTTGTATTCTTGTTTATTCCACCTGGGGCATGAAAAAACGTATGTGCTGCTTCAAACGAAAACTGGGCAAAGAGGAACGTCATTGTTATATCCCTGCAACAACAAAGCGCTCTATTTCTGTATTCATTTGGTCGTGGCAGATTACGTTTATGCCCTAACAGTGAGTTACGTATCTTATCATTTATTTCCGTAATTTATTTTAATAATTAATCACCATTTAGAGATTGCACTTCACCCTCATCTCAAGTTTTTGGTAATGTCATTATGGAGTCGGTAACTGTATAGTAATTTACGGTTGAATGGCGGAAATGTCTTTTGAAACGGTTGCGTATGTAGCGGGAATGCGCTAGTACGCGATTATACCGGGTGATCAAAAAGTCAGTATAAATTTGAAAACTGAATAAATCACGGAATAATGTAGATTCAGAGGTCCAATTTGCACACATGTTTGGAATGACATGGGGTTTTATTAGAAACAAAAAAATACAAAAGTTCAGAAAATGTCCGACAGATGGCGCTTCATCTTATCGGAATAGCAAAAATTAGCATAACAAAGTAAGACAAAACAAAGATGAAGTTCTTTACAGGAAATGCTCAATATGTCCACCATCATTCCTCAACAATAGCTGTAATCGAGGAGTAATGTTGTGAACAGCACGGTAAAGCATGCCCGGTGTTATGGCGAGGCATTGGCGTCCGATGTTATCTTTCAACATCCCTAGAGATGTCTGTCGATCACGATACACTTGCGACTTCAGGTAACCCCGAAGCCAATAATCGCACGGACTGAGGTCTGGGGACCTCGGAGGCCAAGCATGACGAAAGTGGCGGCTGAGCACACGATCATCACCAAACGACGCGTGCAAAGATCTGTCGGACATTTTGTGAACTTTTTTTAGGTTCTAATAAAACCCCATGTCATTCCAAGCATGTGTGTCAATTTTCACCTCTCTATCTACAATATTCCGTGGCTTATTAAGTTTTCAAGTTTATACTGACTTTTTGATCATCCGGTACTTGCGAATTCGTGCACTCGTTCTTCTTACTGAGCGAGTCAGATACGCTTGTACCCAAGAGCTGCAGCGGAGGATCACGGATACGACCTCACAGCACTGGCTGACGAGCTTGAAACGAGTATACGTAGCTCATTTCTTATTTCTACTGCATGCGCGGCGAGGTACTCAAATGACGACATCACATGCTCAACATTTTTCATGCACTTTTCAGATATTTACCGTCATTTGCGATCTCATGTGATTTATATCATATTACTCGTCTCAGCGTCATTTATGTCGCTTCGGGGTTTTTTAAACGTCAATGAGAATCACCCTGCATATATTTTTTAACCTGTGGTACCCTCAATATCCAGCATGATGTGATCCAGGTGACAACGAGAACTTGTTCTCACCGAATTACTCTGTGTGTCATGCTGGCTTATTTATCGTAGGTGTTATTGCAATTCCATCGGTTCCTGGTATAATATTTTATACGTTATGACTGAGGACACACGCAACACTGCTGCAATATTCAACAATATTTATTATTTATTTCACAAGCTGGTTTTCGGCTGTTACGCCAAAAGCTAAACATGCGGTGCAATGAAATTTTGTAGGATCAAAGATTTTAAGTCAGTGCATCTGCAGAGTACCTCTCCACTTCCAAAGAAGAAATTATTAATATCAGATGCAGGAATAAAACGAAAGGAATTATTTCACCGTAAATGCAATGTATGATTATTTAACTAAGGTAAAATATGTGACACATTAACTAATGAACTATATAAAAATTACAATTACAATTGCTCATAGAAGAAAGTAAGATGAACAATTAACTTTGGTGACATGTTCCGAGGCTGTGACTGGACAAAGTAATCTGGCTTTTAATAGGTTCTAAATTACAAACAGATAAGATGTACTATACAGATTAAGCCGGTAAGTGAAGCAGCTGTGATCATACAAAGTAAATTTTTTTTATCACGACAAGAGAAATTGTAGTAACGGAAATAAAGGCAAATGAGGCTAGTGAATAAGAGCGGTCTCTTACAACATATCCGGGATGGGATTACGAGTAGTATCTGCAGTTAGAAGTGGCGAGTAAGGGAGCTGTGTCTGTCATTCAGTACTAAACTTGGGCATATGGACTTTCTTTTTATTAATTTCCGTTGTTACAAGATTGTTCATCTTCCTTCTTCATGGATGTGATCGAAGTTTCCCAAAAGCAAATGGAAATAATAAAAACAGATCTAAAATGTGCATTAGGTGATGACATAAAGATAATATCCCAATCCGTCTTGTGGTGTTTTCCTTCTAAGTTCAGTGTTACAAATCAGCTAGAGATCTGATCAATATCAAAACCAAGTTGAAATGTAGTCATGGTATTCTTAATTCAGTCGACTCAGTAAACAAGTTAAAAGACGTGTAAATTCCCCCATTACCCAAGCTACTTTCTTTTGATGTTAGCAACTTATTCGCTAACATAATTGCTCAGGAGTGCCTAAATATTCTCACAGACTTTTTAGGTAAAACAGGGGTTAACTCAGTTGTCACAGATGACATAAGTTTAGCTACACAAATTTGCCTAGCACGAAATTATTTTCGTTTAAATGGTAGGACTTACAGACAACTGAATGGTCTAGCCAGGGGATCCCTCCTCAGCCCAGTCCCTGCTGAAATCTTCATGGACAATTTTGAAAAACAATATTTGGAAAATAATCCACTCTCATCCAAGGCGGAATACTGGTTTAGGTATGTTGTTGATATGTTGTGCTGATGGATAGGTACTAACAGAAAACTTCAAAAAGCAGCTAAATTCTACATACAACAATATAATATTCACACGGTCTTTGGGGGTAAGTACATAAATTATTTAGACATAATGAGAGACATCAGTGATCACAGCCATACTTTTAAGATTTATAGGAAACCTACCACCATATACATTGAAATACCCCCCCCCCCCCCCTTTCTCAACACCTAGTGAACCATAAACATGATGCTTTTTATTCATGATACATCGTCTAATATCCAGGCCCATGATTGAAGACAATTTCCAAATGGAATTAAATGCAGTCAAACAAACAGCATCAAACCTGGCTAACTTCCTGACTTGGTGGACTCCGTAATGCACAAAAAGCAGGAACAACAGGTGTATTCTCTTGTTTACCCTGTTCTCGACCCACCACGTCAAGATCGCGGTAAATGGTGTACAGTTCCATATTTAGGAAAAGTTTCACTCAATGTAGCCAGAAAGCTTAAGTCTAGGAATTTAAAATCCTAATTTTATGTGCACAACACTGTTGGACACGTTTTTTCCAATGCAGAATACAGCACTCCAGCTTTGGAAAGGAAAAGAATATATAAAATTACGAGGGTCAGTCAAAAAGTAATGCCTCCTATTTTTTTTCTACGTTTAATTGTCAGGAAATTTAAATGCAATTACATAGGTTGAAAACCACAACATTGAGGAGCATTTTGTCATTTTTCAATGTAATCTCCGCCCATCTCTACAGTTTTGGTCCATCTTTGAACAAGGGCATGTATCCCAGCACGGTAAAAATCACAGCTCTGCTTCCTAAGCCATTGACGCACGGATGTTTTGACGGCCTCCTCATCTTCAAAATGAATCCCACGATGAGCTTCTTTTAGTGGCCCGAACAGATGGAAGTCTGATGGTGCCAGGTCAGGGCTGTATGGGGGATGAGGCAAAACTTCCCATCCAATTTTGACAATCTCGTCAGAGGTGTGACGACTTGTGTGTGGTCTTGCATTGTCATGCAAAAGAAGAACATGTGCCATTGATTTTGTTGGGCGAACTCGCTGAAGACGTGCTTTAAGTTTTTTGAGGGTTGTGACGTATTGAACAGAATTTATTGTGCATCCCTGCTCCAAAAAATCAACCAGAATCACACCCTCTGTATCCCAGAAAATTGTTGCCATAACTTTCCCTGCCGATTGCACAGTTTTGAATTTTTTCTTCCTCGGCGAGCTTGTGTGACGCCACTCCATTGACTGCCTCTTTGATTCGGGTTCAAAAAAATGCACCCATGTTTCGTCCCCGGTCACAATTTTTTTCAGAAACTCATCTCCCTTCAAACGGAAGTGCTGCAAGTGTTGGGAGGCTATTGTTTTCCTTGCCTCTTTATTCTGATCGGTTAACATTCTTGGAACCCACCGTGCACAAACTTTTGAGTACCCCAATTGTTTAATAATCGTGATCACACTGCCTTTACTAAGAGAAATAATGCGACACACTTCATCTGCAGTCACCCGACGGTCACCACGAATGATGTCATCAACTTGCTGAATGTTGTGTGGAGTCACTGCACTCACTCCGCTTTTCGTCAGTCAACGGTGTTTGCCCTTCAGCTTCCTTACAACGACGAACCCATCGTCTAACAGTGCTGACATCCACTGTCACAACACCATACACCTTCTTCAGTCTTTCATGAATGCATATGGGCGTTTCACCTTCTGCATTCAAGAATTCAATCACACAACGCTGTCTCAAACGAACATCGATGTCGGCCATCTTACAAACTTCTGCTGTGCTGCCACCTGTTGACACAGAAAGTTACAACTGCAGTGGATTGCAGAAGAAGGTTTGAGGAATGGCGCCAAATTCAAATTTTTCACTTAACTTAATTTTTTTAAGTAGAAAAAAAATGGGAGGCATTACTTTTTGACCGACCCTCGTACTTGTAATTTTGATAAATTCTACATAGGTAAGTCTGACAATGCAATATGCAACCGCTTGAAGGACCACCACAGAAGTTGAAAACTAGAAGAGGAGACTCTGCTTTTCCATACCACTTGCTTACGAAGGGCATTGTTATAATGTGCAACATTAAATATTACATCACATTCATAAAGGAAGGAAAATAATCTACCCTGGAATACTGGAACTTAATAAACATATGTCTATCTGCCCATGCTTAGCTCTGAATGACCGGACACAATTTCGTAACTCGCCATTTCTAACTTCTGATACTACTCATAATCCCATTCAGGCCATGTTGCAAAATACCTCTCTTATTCACATGCCCCATTTTCCTTTCATTCCGTTACTATAATTTCTATTGCCGTGATAAAAAAATTTCTTCGTATAGTCACAACTGCTTCATTTACCCGCTTAAACCGAATAGTTCACCTTATCTGTTTGTAATTTAGCCTCTACTAAAGAGAAGATTATTTTGGTCAGCCACACCCTTGAAACATATCATGTAAGTTTATTGTTCAATTTATTTTTTTCTGTGAACAATTGTTGTAATTGTTACGTAGTTCATTAGTTAATGTGTCACATATTTCATCTTAGTTAAATAATCTTACATCGCATTTACAGTGAAATAATTCCTCTAATTTTAGCCCTAAATCTAGCATTAACAAATTTCCTCCTTGGAAATATTGATACTCTGTAGATGCACTCTTTTAAAATCTATGATCCTGCAAAATTTCACTCTGCCGCATGTTTATCCTCGCAGCTGATGACGGCGTAACAGCCGAAAGCCGATTTGTGAAATAAATAATAAATACTGTCGAATATTACACTAATGTTGTGTGTATTTTCTTTCATAATGCTATCGTAATTTCAACAGATGTTGATGCAAAGAATTTTATTATAAAATCTTATATAATCTCTGATATTTTCAACTAACTTCGCCATTGTATCAATATCAATAACTATATTTAGTATGAGAAACATTTTACCATCAATCACAGTTGTGCAATACGTTTCTAATTTCCTTTTCAGCACTTTTTAAGAGAAAACATATAGTTTCTTTCGTATTTCAGTTCAATCGACATAAGATATTATCGTTACGCTGTTATAATTTTCTGTTTATTGTTTGTAGTCTCGTATTTGGTCAGTGATTAAGGTAGGATAGTGTGCAATTCAGATGCTGATTACGGTTCTACTAATCATCTGTAGTCGTCTAGTTGGTGATTAATGCAGGATGGAGTTCCTTTCATATGCGCAGCAAAAAATTCATATACAATTTCCATAGCACCTAAATCGACATATGAATTACCGTGACAGTTCATATTTGTGTTCCTATTTCAAATTTGGGGTATGCACTATGATTTAAGGAAGCAAGGAACATGGGAGTTTAACATGCAGTCCACGATAAGGTACATCTACATCTACATCTACATCTACATGACTACTCTGCAATTCACATTTAAGTGCTTGGCAGAGGGTTCATCGAACCACAATCATACTATCTCTCTACTATTCCACTCCCGAACAGCGAGCGGGAAAAACGAACATCTAAACCTTTCTGTTCGAGCTCTGATTTCTCTTATTTTATTTTGATGATCATTCCTACCTATGTAGGTTGGGCTCAACAAAATATTTTCGCATTCGGAAGAGAAAGTTGGTGACTGAAATTTCGTAAAAAGGTCTCGCCGCGACGAAAAACGTCTATGCTGTAATGACTTCCATCCCGACTCGTGTATCATATCTGCCACACTCTCTCCCCTATAACGCGATAATACAAAACGAGCTGCCCTTTTTTGCACCCTTTCGATGTCCTCCGTCAATCCCACCTGGTAAGGATCCCACACCGCGCAGCAATATTCTAGCAGAGGACGAACGAATGTAGTGTAAGCTGTCTCTTTAGTGGACTTGTTGCATCTTCTAAGTGTCCTGCCAATGAAACGCAACCTTTGGCTCGCCTTCCCGACAATATTATCTATGTGGTCCTTCCAACTGAAGTTGTTCGTAATTTTAACACCCAGGTACTTAGTTGACTTGACAGCCTTGAGAATTGTACTATTTATCGAGTAATCGAATTCCAACGGATTTCTTTTGGAACTCATGTGGATCATCTCACACTTTTCGTTATTCAGCGTCAACTGCCACCTGACACACCATACAGCAATCTTTTCTAAATCGCTTTGCAGCTGATACTGGTCTTCGGATGACCTTACTAGACGGTAAATTACAGCATCATCTGCGAACAGTGTAAGAGAACTGCTCAGATTGTCACCCAGGTCATTTATATAGATCAGGAACAGTAGAGGTCCCAGGACGCTTCCCTGGGGAACACCTGATATCACTTCAGTTTTACTCGATGATTTGCCGTCTGTTACTACGAACTGCGACCTTCCTGACAGGAAATCACGAATCCAGTCGCACAACTGAGACGATACCCCATAGCTCCGCAGCTTGATTAGAAGTCGCTTGTGAGGAACGGTGTCAAAAGCTTTCCGGAAATCTAGAAATACGGAATCAACTTGAGATCCCCTGTCGATAGCGGCCATTACTTCGTGCGAATAAAGAGCTAGCTGCGTTGCACAAGAGCGATGTTTTCTGAAGCCATGCTGATTACGTGTCAATAGATCGTTCCCTTGGAGGTGATTCATAATGTTTGAATACAGTATATGCTCCAAAACCCTACTGCAATCCGACGTCAATGATATAGGTCTGTAGTTAAATGGATTACTCCTACTACCCTTCTTGAACACTGGTGCGACCTGCGCAATTTTCCAATCTGTAGGTACAGATCTATCGGTGAGCGAGCGGTTGTATATGAGTGCTAAGTAGGGAGCTATAGTATCAGCGTAATCTGAAAGGAACCTAATCGGTATACAATCTGGACCTGAAGACTTGCCCGTATCAAGCGATTTGAGTTGCTTCGCAACCCCTAAGGTATTTACTTCTAAGAAACTCATGCTAGCAGATGTTCGTGTTTCAAATTCTGGAATATTCCATTCGTCTTCCCTGGTGAAGGAATTTCGGAAAACTGCGTTCAATAACTCCGCTTTAGCGGCACAGTCGTCGATAACAGTACCATCGGCACTGCGCAGCGTAGGTATTGACTGCGTCTTGCCGCTTGTTTACTTTACATACGACCAGAATTTCTTCGGATTTTCTACCAAATTTCGAGACAATGTTTCGTTGTGGAACCTATTAAAGGCATCTCGCATCGAAGTACGTGCCAAATTTCGCGCGTCTGTAAATTTTAGCCCATCTTCGGGATTTCGCGTTCTTCTGAACTTCGCATGCTTTTTCCGTTGCCTCTGCAACAGCGTTCGGACCTTTTTTGTGTACCATGGGGGATCCGTTCCATCTCTTACCAATTTATGAGGTATGAATCTCTCAATTGCTGTTGCTACTATATCTTTGAATTTGAGCCACATCTCGTCTACATTCGCATAGTCAGTTCGGAAGGAATGGAAATTGTCTTTTAGGAAGGCTTCTAGTGGCACTTTATCCGCTTTTTTAAATAAAATTATTTTGCGTTTGTTTCTGATGGATTTGGAAGAAATGGTATTGAGCCTAGCTACAATGACCTTGTGATCACTATCCCTGTATCAGTCATGACGATTGTGCATAAGCTCGGAGTAAGGGAACGGTATGGAAGGAAATCAGTTGTGTTATTTTCAAAGAAACTGTCGCGACATCTGTCGTTAGTAATAAACTTGAATTCAGAGACGGAGATTTGCACCAACGTTCTCCCGATGTGAGTTTAGTGTTTTACAAGTACGCCACGTCGCTCGCTCGGTATAATTTCGAGAGCAAAGAGGCTATGCAGTGCATGACTGATGATAAGCCGATACTCTTTTTAGCAACAAGTGATAAATTTTGCATTTGGAGGTCATGACGGAGATAATGGCCATATTCAAGAGAAAAATGTCTTTTAATTATGCACTATAACTTACGTTCTATGCTGTGTTCATCATAAGAATAAACCTGATGTAAACACTATACCATGTATTCTTCTGCGTCTACTAGAATCGCACTAGATTTCGTTTCATCTGGAGCGGGATACGCTTTATATTGTGATTTACGCGCACATCGACTAAGTGATAGTACGGCACAACTGCTTTACTGGTGCATTTAAATTGGACAGCACTGCCCAGCCACGTAGTCAAACTAACATGCAGTGATGTGAGCAGCTGCAGGTACGACGTAAAAGGATAAAATATAGCTGTGAATGTCATTTAATTTTTTAACAAAATGAAATAATATTCAGCAATACTCCAGCAATACCGAACGCGTCTTAGGGGATCAGATGGAAAACATAACAACGCTCTAGTTCGTACATAATATAGTACTGTAATTCAGATCAAGGATGATGAAAATTCCTAACTTAAACACAGGGCAATTTTCTGACGTATGTACGACGCAAAAGCGTATTGCAGGGATTTTACAGTATAGTTAAATGTTGAAGCCACTGAACGTATTATTTACATTTAGTCGTCTGATAATCTCTGAATCCCTTCCATATCCGAATCTCAGAAATACATTTCAGTACTGGAACTGTCAGCTTCTACACTGATAACTAGTCGACGTCCAACAACAGAATCCACGAAGCCATACAAGTGCCACCATTTTCTCCCCCCCCCCTCTCTCTCTCTCTCTCTCTTGTACTCTTATTCTCTCTCTCTCTCTCTCTCTCTCTCCTGTACTCTTATTCTCGAGGATTGGGGTTAAAATTCCCATTCATACAACCCGATTTAGATTTGCTGTAGTTTCCTTGTATCATGAGAGCTGAATGCCAGGATGATTTCTTCTGCAAGGCCATGAAAATTTTCCATTCCCACTGTTGTATAACTGAGCTAGTTCTCATATCTTTCTTCTCTCAAATGGTTCAAATGGCTCTGAGCACTATGGGACTCAACTGCTGTGGTCATTAGTCCCCTAGAACTTAGAACTACTTAAATCTAACTAACCTAAGGACAACACACACATCCATGCCCGAGGCAGGATTCGAACCTGCGACCGTAGCAGTCCCACGGTTCCGGACTGCGCGCCTAGAACCGCGAGGCCACCGCGGCCGACTTTCTTCTATCGTCTCCTTTCCAATAGCGATATGAAATGTACACGGAGAGACACAAATATTGGTTTCATATTAAACCACCGACTTTTCTAAACTTAAAATATGGACCAACATATATATATCTCCTAGTGTATCACCTGAATTAGCGTGTATTTCAGTCTTAATTGATCATTGGACGGTAGACAATGGATGAGCAGGTCTCACCAGTGGTGTGTTTTATTCCAGGCAATACAGGAACACCAAGAGTGTTTCCATGTGAACTGAATCGACATCTTGCTCCATCTCCTTCCGCTCCTTGATGATGTGTAATTCTCTCTCGTTCCACATCCATCAGTTCGAACGGAGACGATGTGGATCACAGTCGGATATTCCTTTCCGCAGAACAAACCACAGCATGGAAGCATACTAATGCATTAGAAATCATATATCTGCTGTAACTGTACGCCGGGAACCCACACGTCACTGCTGAGTCGTGCCACAGCTATCATATTCCTCGGAGCTTCGTTCGCTTGATTTCTTTCTTTTGGGTGTTCGACGCAGGAGGCGCTTAAAACTAGACAGTCTGAAACTGAACCAAAGTGTCTGTAAATCAGTAAATAATAGGAAAGAAATATGGATGGGCACGCTCCTTTCGAATGGGAGTCTAATGTGCTGGCTGCTCGCTCGGTAGCAATACACGATATCGAGCTGGACGCATTACAGCGTTCTGTGGCAATCTCCTAAACACATACACCGGCTGAAAGCAATCTCCCTCGACAAAAATTTGGAATACGTTCATGGATATTTTCTGGTCATTTTGGTATAAGGGAATCGTTGTTTCCGGTGCCTCATTAGAGAGGAATTGCATTTCGTTTGATTTCTTGCCCCCATTTACCTTTACATCCGTATTAGGCTGAAAATATATACACCATAGTGTAGATGCCGGAGGCATGCGGTGTGTGTCTTATTCGGAAACAAAATTTATCGGTTCACTCATGGTATTTGCTGAAACTTCCTGGCAGATTAAAACTGTGTGCCAGACCGAGACTCGAACTCAGGAGTACTAGTTCTGCAAGGTTCGCAGGAGAGCTTCTGTAAAGTTTGGAAGGTAGGAGACGAGGTACTGGCAGAAGTAAATCTGTGATTACCGGCCGTGAGTCGTGCTTCGGTAGCTCAGATGGTAGAGCACTTGCCTGCGAAAGGCAAAGGTCCCGAGTTCGCGTCTCGGTCGGGCACACAGTTTTAATCTGCCAGGAAGTTTCATATCCGCGCATGCTCCGCTGCAGAGTGAAAATCTCATTCTGGAAACATCCCCCAGGCTGTGGCTAAGCCATGTCTCCGCAATATCCTTTCTTTCAGGAGTGCTAGTTCTGCAAGGTTCGCAGGAGAGCTTCTGTAAAGTTTGGAAGGTAGGAGACGAGGTAGTTTAAGAGACACATTGGACTCAAAGTGTTAACAACAAACAATATTTTCCTTACTCCTACTTTAGCTACGTAGTTTTTATTTCAAAAATCGTGTTGAGTAGCAGGATCTGTACTGTTGTACTCCGATTGTCCCGTTGTTACTATACAGTGTGAAAATGGCTGACGTTTCTTCCTGCTCCGTAGTAAAATGCTACATGGAACACCGTTAAAAAGTGTCGAGAAACAGATTGTTCTTAATATGATTCACAAATCTATAGAAAAAAAATTAGCACCGAAATTTTCCGAGTATTTACCAAAGTTAAGGAAATCTTGAGAACGGCAGAGGGTTCAAATCTCGCTCTGGTGTTTCTTTTTTTTTCGTTCAAGTTGGAATACGTACATCTTGTAAATGTAAAACTCGTCAAATATATGCTAATTAACACATACCTAGTCATCATTTTTTAAGAAAAATGCATGCCTTATTTTCTAATTATATATTGCACGCAGAACTCCAGTTTACCTTGCAAATATAAATTCATAACTATCGATATTTTGTAAAAGATTCTTCATAACGATTGTTTAAATTCAGAAAACATAGCATATAAAATTTTTTGAAAAAAAATGAAAAATCATGGTCACTTCCGCAGTCAGGAGGGTTGCAGCCGCGACGTTTAGTGTACAATGTATCTCTTGGGCAACCTGAGCAATGTCCTCTGCACCGGCAGGTACTTCCTGATAGAAAATTTAGTGCGTTGTGAAGGAATCCGCAATGGTAGCCTGCGAAGTCAGCCGTCGTCCATGAGGTAGGTCTAAAGCTGCCATTAAAGCCTGTCGACGTCGACAAACATTTTGAACAATTTGATGCATGGTAGGTTTTCACCGTTAATCCTATCTTGGCTGTGTGATCGTACAATGGCTCCCTCTAGACGGCACCTGTCCAAGGTTGAAATCTTTGCCTTGATGCGCTGAGCTTCTTTTAGACGATCCGGGGATGGACGTTGATGCATGAGCTCGCGTAGAGCGCTGTAGTAGAAATCTATTGTGTGGTGATTCCGCCTGGCTTTGGCTCTGCGATAGTGTGTCAAAGGTGCGTCGGATGGCCGGTCTGGCGCGCAGTAACCACCATTGCAGTGTGGTCTCGTAACGCATGATGCGTTGAACAGAAGTGTGCCACTTGTCGGTGACCTGTTGTCGACATTCAGTGTCCCGCAGTAGCGTGACGTTGAGTTTCCGAGGTCCTGCACTGCGCCGTATAGATTGCCTACGTAGGTTTATGGTACAGATGTAGATGTCATGATCCGAAAACGCAGACAGCCAACGTTCCGCGTCGAGGAGAACGGATTTTTGAGCGTCAGAGATATATATTCTATCGAGCCGGCTGGCGGAGTGGCTCGTGATATGTGTATGCCCCGGGCACCGTGTACCACTCTCGAAGTGTCGAGGAGACGAAGGCGGCGGACGAGGAAGCGAAGTACCGGACATGTGGTGAAATGAGGGTATTGGTCTGCACGCTCGAGAACACAGTTGAAATCTCCACCTACGATGAGAGGGTCATATCTGCCGAGAAATAAAGGCGTGATATATTCTGCGTAGAACTGGGAGCGATCCTCCGTTTATCAGTGCCCGATGGGGCGTAGAGATTTATGATTTTGATCCCTTCAACTGTTACGACCACCCCCGGGCCATTGGAAGATATGTGACAACGGAAACTGCAATCCCTTCTCGGAGGAGGATGGCTGCACCTGTGTGCTCCATAGCTGCCAGGGCGGTGTACGTCTCGTATCCGTAACAACCGGACCAAGTTGCTGTCCTCAGTTCTTCTAACAGAGTGATGTCGATGTCCGCTGCTCTTAACGTGTCACGGAGCAGTTCAAGTTTTACGTGGGAGCCGGTATTATTAGTGTTGATGGTAGCTATTTGGTATGCCTGATGGAGGATCCGTGCTGTCGATAGGTTCGCAGCTGGTGAAGATTGTCGTGGTGGATTCTGGAAGTTATAGAAGTCGCAGGAGTCGTCGCAGAAACATTCCCCATTTTAGTGTTGGTTCAAATGGTTTGATTCAAATGGCTCTGAACACTACGGGACTTAACTTCTGAAGTCATCAGTCCCCTAGAACTTAGAACTACTTAAACCTAACTAACCTAAGGACATCACACACATCCATGTCCGAGGCAGGATTCGAACCTGCGACCGTAGCGGTCGCGCGGTTCCAGACTGTAGCGCCTAGAACCGCTCGGTCACCCCGGCCGGCTTAGTGTTGGTCTACTAGAGGAATAGATCCAATTTCCGCATCGGGTGGAGGTGGGAAATCCGTGTCATCCGCCCTTGAAAAATGCCCGTCAAGGTCGCGCGCGCACAGCCTTATCAGCGCGATTACGCAACCGGAAACCAATTTTTCTGCAACACAGGTCTAAGTAAATATAGACACACTCTGCCAGAGACTAAGTCCGAAAACGTAAACAATGTTAATCGCCCTACATGCAATCGAGTTTCGAACTCGAAGAGTTCGTCCACAAATGGGAATGCAAAACCACACATGAGTGATGCGACATCTGTAACAGTCCGACTCCTTGGGGTCACTGTTATCGATTATTCTTCATACAGTCCCGACTTGGCCCCGTCCAACTGTCGTCTCTTTTCAAAACTTAAAGAACACCTTCGAGGACATCTCTTTCATAGTGATGAAGCGGCGCAAGCAGAGGTGAGGTTGTGGCTCCGTCGACGAAGTCAAACATTCAAGAATGACGGTATCAACAAACTGGTATCTTGTTGGGAGAAATGTGTTCGTTGCCTGGGTGACTATGTTGGGAAATAAATATGTGTAAATGAATAATAAAAATGTGGAATATTAATAAGTTTGTTTTATTTAAAAAGCCTTAAGAGTTTTCACAATAAAAATTCTGAGCAATTACTTTCCAGCTCGTCCTCGTACAAAATACAGTAACAGTTGATGTCCCAATATCCACCATAAGATGAATGTAGGGAGTTTAGTAACGGTATTTTGTTCTTTGCAATGTGTGTCTTGTTTTTGGTTTCGAAACTTATTCGAGGTTGCAGGAAGGGGAATTTGTATCCTGCTCCACGTAACAGGGCGGCTGACAATCAAAGACGGAACAACGATATGTAGCTTAATACAATCAGAAGACACAGCACCTTTAATAGGGTCGCTGTGCTGTTAAAATATGACACTGGTAGGGTCGAACATGTAAAAGATGCTAATGATAACTGAGCTAATGTACAGGGTAGTTACTACTTGAGCCAGCGTAGACAGGAAGTTATTTACCGTACAGGTGCCCAGTTTTATAACAAAGACGTTCGGACTGTACTCTGCAAGATTTACGTTGTTAGCAGTGTTCGTGTCATGACTTGCACTTGCCATTAATCACCTGTGCTGGTACGACGACGTAGCGGTTAAACACAAGTATCAGTGAGCACTGCAGCTGCAGACAGTCGACATGTATCTGAACAAAGTGAACAAGGCTTTATTCGTAAAGCTGTTTCATCGAAATAACGGCAGTAGTGCTGCTGTTCTTCGCGAGTGTCGACGCATTAAAGGAATACGCAGAGGTCCTCTTTCCGCATCGGGGTTGAAGAACATGATTGGGAAGTTAAAATTAACTGGCGATTTGGGAATTGCTCTTGGCAGAGGCAGACGGCCAGTTGCGCCACGAATCTTTGAAGAAGATACTGTTGCCATGGCGAAGAATGCTGGACGCAGTGTGCGATCTTTAAGCAGTGCGCGAACTGTGTCACGACAGCTGAACATTCCATGAGCCACCATTCAAAAAGTACTGCAAACAGTGGTGAAATGCGCGTTTCCAGTCTGTCGTGGATGAAGCTGGTTACCTCATTGAGCAACGTTTGTAACCTGGAACGTAAATACGGTACGAAATTAATACATGTTACCCTCTCATGTGGAAATTAAGATGTGATTATTTCCGTGATTTATTCTTTCTTTTTTCCACATGGCTTTACAAATATTTCAACAAAATTTCATTTTCCTACGCTCACTCGTTTTTATGTGTGCCCTTTCAAGTAGCGAAAGTTTGATTATACCCACCCTGTATCCCTTTAAGGAATCAACATATAAAACTTATTGATATGATAAAAATATATTCTGGCGGTGTCACCCATGTAAAATGTTGCGGCTATAAATGATTTACATTACCTCTGTGGGAGGAGACATGTAGAAGGTCCCTGTAACGTGGTAATTTTTACAAATGTTGCGATATGAAACGCATCTACCTTGCAGCTTCGCCATACAACAAAAAAACTTTTATTTCAATTCTGTTAATTTTCCTTTAGCTTCTTATTTGATTTGTTGACCCTTATATCGTGATCTAGAACAATGCCTTCATAAAAAATCCAGTGGGTAACTTAGTTTCGCTTGAATAATTTAAGGAAAGAGTAGGCGAATCACACCTAATTTTACTCTTGAGAAGTTTATCCTTTTATTTCGTGAATACCTTAAGGATTTGATTGGGCTTTAATGTATAAGTCTTAGATTCGCTTTTAACATTCCTTATGAATGAATTATTTATCAAACATAGTTTATTCGATTTGAATATACGCAGTGAAACTACAGTCATGAAACATTACACGCTCAGAGGACAGAAGTCATGGAATAGCGATATGAACATATACAGACGCGTGCACAAGATAAAAAGAAGCAATGCATTTGCGGAACTGTCACTTGTACTCATTTGATTCATGTGAAGAGGTTTCCGGCATGGTTATGGCTGCCGACGGGAATCAACAAATATTAAACGCGGAATATTAGATGGGACTATACGCATGAGACATTCCATTTCGAAAATCGATAGGGAATTCAGTATTCCGAGATACACAGTGTCAAGATTCAGTCAACGAGCGAGACCAGTGGCGTCTGCGTAGAATTATCTGCTAAGAGAAAACCAACACTGTGTGAAATAACTGCAAAAATCGATATGGGGCGTACGACGAACATATCCGTTCGGACAGTGCGGCGAAACATGGCGTTAGTGGGCCATGACAGCAGAAGAACGACGCAAGTGACTTTTGTAACAGCACGGCATCGCCTGCAGTGCCTCTCCTGGGATCGTGACCATATCGGTTGGACCGTGAACGACTGGAAAACCGTGGCCTAGTCATATTAGTCCCGATTTCTATTTGTAAGAACTGGTGGTATGGTTCGACTGTATCGCAGAGCCCGCGAAGACATGAATCCAAGTTGTCAACAAGATATCGTGCAATCTGGTTCAAAAATGGTGCAAATGGCTCTGAGCACTATGGGACTTAACATCTGAGGTCATCAGTCCCCTATAACTTAGAACTACTTAAACCTAACTAACCTAAGGACATCACACACATCCATGCCCGAGGCAGGATTCGAACCTGCGACCGTAGCGGTCGCGCGGGTCCAGACTGAAGCGCCTAGAACCGCTCTGCCACAACGGGCGGCTACAGGCTGGTGGTGGCCGTGTTTACATGGAATGGATTCTGGTCCAACTGAACCGATCACTGACTGGAACTGGTTGTGTTGGATACTACGAAGCCGTTTACAGTCATTCAAGGACTTTATGCCCCAAACAACGATGAAATCTTGTGGGTGACAATGCGCCATGTCACTGGGCAACAGTGCGTTTAGTTTGAAGAACATTCTGGGCAATTCGAGCGACTGGTGTGACCGCCCAGATTGACCGACGTGAATCCCATCGAAAATTTATGGGCAGTAATCGAGAGGTCAGTTCATGCACAAAATCCTGCACCGTCAACACTTTCGTGATTATGGACTAGTACAGAGGCAGCATGGCTGAATTTTTCTGCTGGGGACTTCGAACGGCTCTTTGAGTCCAGTTACTGCACTACACCGGACAACAGGAGGTCCTACACGAAATTATGAGGTATCGCATGACTTTTGTCACCTCTGTTTATGTAGGCCTGGTCTCCGCTTTCCATAAAAATTAAATTTGGCGACATATCAACACTGAATAGTGGTTGGGAGAGGCCGAGATTCGTCTACGAAAGAACACGTGGTTTAGAACAGAAATATCATACTCAGACGCTCATCCATTTGTCAAAGAAATAGAAACGAAAGTAAATCTCCATCATCAGTAATCACTATGGAGTGCACTGCATACTCAGCAGAGAAGTCTTGATTCAACCCGTTGTATGTGCCAAATTGCGAGAAGTCCATTAAAGTTCACTTCCTGAAAATGAAGAAAAATTGTCCAACCATGCAGGTATACTTTCTGTTCCGCAAATTTAGATCTATTCAGTGATTAGTAAAAGCTGAATTTCAGTACACTTTGAGTAACACTTTGTTGAACACGCTATTATGCATACAAAGAAATCCCACCTATTTTGTAATTCTGCAGATATATTACGTAAGCACTGAAGTTGATAATTACTGGGAGAATGAAGTTGGTTTCTACAACTGGTCTTGTGGCGTCCTGGCTGGAAATAGCCACCAACTCTGAAGTCCCCAAAATGCAAGAAAAATAAAAATTCGATCTCACAATTCGCATAACTGTGCTCCGCAAATTTCCTTTACATATTGAGAGCAATTATACTTTAGTAACTGTACCGGAGAATAAAATTTCTTTGTACTGAACACCTCGTGGTAACCAAGTAACTCAAAGATAAAGTACTCCCTCCCAAAATCCCAAAAACACAAGACTAATGGTAAATCCACACCCGAAACTACTCCTACCATAATTACCAAGATTTCTTTCTAATATCCAATAATACTGAAAGAAAGTTTGTTAAATATGAACATCACACAATAAGTAAATTGAAATATATCTATCCACTGGTTGTCTGGAGGCACGTCCCTTCGTACCAAGTCTCAGTAACAGAATGCGTTTGTACCTGGCGAGAGGTAACTGCTTCCGCTATACTACACTAGAAATGCTCACGGCTCGCCCTTTCCAACTTAACTGTGACTGCCTGCTTAAGGATCTGCCCTGATGGTCGAGTTAAGCCTCAGTGCCATTCCGTTGAAGCTACAGCTGTTGGCAAACCGGATGTAACGGGCAACAGATCCCGGCCGCCCTTATGAAACTCACACCTACTCATCTAACTTACGTAGTGCAGTGACTGTGACCACCGCCCATGTTCAACGTCAACGTGCAGTAACTACTCACAGACGGCAGGTAGCAGTACTAGCAGTAGATGCTATGTAAAGCGTAACCAGGGTGGGTTGGGGGGTGGGGACGCAGAAACGAGTGCAATCGTCGTCGTAATTCGGAAACGAAGTGATTTATCTACCGTCCATAAGGGCACGATTACAGTTGTACTCTACCAAAACTACGGTTCGCTCAGTGGTAGAGTACATAAATGACCTAGTAAATGGTAGGATTACAGACAGTATTGGTATCATTCACAAGGAAAGAAACGCAAATGAATGTGTGAGGGAGAAACTGAGAATCTACAGCTTTTTTTTGTTTAGTTCATAATTAGAACTGTATCATGTGTATTTACAAAATATAGATTTCATTTTATAAATAATAAAAATTGGATGATCGCATAATTTCGGCGCTTTTATGTAACCATTGCAATTACTTCCGATGAAAGTGCTGTTTACATGCACAAACATAAAAAATATATAATTATTGTTATTTTTTCTCAGTATAATGTTTTTCTTCATGATCAAAAGCAAGAGTTTCCTGTTATTATTGATAAATACGAAAGTTTTTATGAACAACAGAAACATGTTTTGTATGAGCTCGAGGAAAAAAGAAGAGACGTTTGACATGTTTTTGTTTTACGTTTTCTTAAAATTTTATATATTTTTTAGGAAATTGCTTTTTTGTGCGCTAAATGAAAAAACTACAGAGTGACAATTATTGAACTATATGAAAAAAAAACCTAAATTAGTTACGAACTACGACGTTCACACACTTTATTCAACATATGAACGTCATTACAAAAAAATGGTTCAAATGGCTCTGAGCACTATGGGACTTAACAGCTGTGGTCATCAGTCCCCTAGAACTTAGAACTACTTAAACCTAACTAACCTAAGGACATCACACACATCCATGCCCGAGGCAGGATTCGAACCTGCGACCGTAGCAGTCTCACGGTTCCGGACTGCGCGCCTAGAACCGCGAGACCATCTCGGCCGGCGACGTCATTACAGATATTAGGAATTAGAATACGACATGTTCGATACGCCTGCCATCACTGGCGATGATGTGGCGCAGATGAATTGCGGAATTCTGAATGACCCACTAAGTGTCGGAACATCGACGTTGTTGATGACCTCCTGAATGACTGTTTTCAACTCAGCATTAGTTTTTGAGCTATTACTGTACACCTTGTCTTTAATATAGCCCCACAAAAAGGAATCTCATATGCTCAGATTGGGGAATATGGCGGCCAATGAAGGCCCAAGCCAGTGGCCTCTGGGTACCGCAGAGCCAGAATGCAGTCCCCAAAGTGTTCCTCCAGGGCATCAAACCCTCTCCCACTTCGATGGCGTCGAACTCCGCCTTGCATGAACCACATATTGTGGAAATCAGGGTCACTTTGAATAATGGGGAAGAAATCACTTTCCAAAACCTTAAAGTACCGTTCGGTATTCACCGCGCCATCAAGGAACTTCGCACCGATTATTCCGTGACTGAACAGTCACCCGTTGAGGGTAAAGAGACTTCTCGATCGCGAAATGTGGATTCTCAGTACCCCAGATGTGACAATTTTGCTTATTGAAGAACTCATCCAAATGAAACTGAGCTTCGTCGCTAAACCAAACCATACTAATTCCCATCATTCTCTGCCCCCAACCCCGCAGTTTGGACGTTCTAACGCAACCCGTTCAGAAGTTATGACGACTTTATTTCAAATAGTTCAGTAATTGTCACCCTGTATATTGTTTTTATTATTTTTAGTACAACATGTCTCTGTTTCACGTTACATTTCAACAATTTTCGAATAAATCCTGGACTAAAAATTGACAGTTTCAATTTTTTTATAAATACTTTTTGTTTTTAATGAACAGACAGAGGGTAAAACAACAATGCTGGTAGGTTACGGGGCCATTCATACAGGGTGAACGTTAATAAAACCGACGAACTTCAGGGAAAAATTACTGACTGGAAATGTAGGGAGAAAGTCCCCATGAAAATGTGTCCGGAAATGCATCGTTGCCACGGTAGATGGCGCTAACAAATGACAGTTCCTCTGACCACGTGCCGTGTGGTCCTTGTGTGTTGCAGGCTGTGTGATTGACGCAGCGTACTGTAGACAGCGGAAAGGTTCGGTGTTCATTTCGGGCACAAGTCGAGATGATGTTTGTATGCGGCTAAGCAGATGGAAACTTCGCGAGGCAGCACGGCTATACCAAAATAAGTGCCCTCACAGACACCAACCACATCACACAACATCCCAAGCCCTTTTTGGGCGTTTTTGTGATCGTGGGTTCTTTAAGGCATACGAAACGTGTAGGCGGACTGTGCGTACACCAGATTTGAAGGACCAGTTCTAGAGGATATTGAGACGAACCCTAGCACAAGCTCCAGGAAAGTGGCCTGCCAACATGGTGAACACCAAAGTAAGATTATGTGTATCCTGCATGACAACCGCTACAATCCCTGTAACCGTCCGCAGCTCGTGGTCATGCGGTAGCGTTCTCGTAATGACTGAGTGTTGTGTGCTGTCCTTAGGCTAGTTAGGTTTAAGTAGTTCTAAGTTCTAGGGGACTGATGACCATAGATGTTAAGTCCCATAGTGCTCAGAGCCATTTTGCGCCCTGTAACCTGCAATGCCATAGAGGCAACATTGAAAATCTGTTATGAGGTAGATGCACTGCAGCTCCGCACTGTGTTCTGGGACGATTTGTTGCTGTTACACGCACCCTGCCCATTTCTGGACACATGTTCATAATACCTTTTTTCTCAATTCCCAGTCAGGAATTTGCACCTGCAGTTTGTAGGTTTTATTTGTGTTTATCCTGTCTCACTTCGCTCAGTTTCTAGACGGTTCACTGCTTCTGGTCTCTAGGAGAATCTAATAAGACACTGATCGCATACGCAAACAAAGCGAACGAAATGAGGCAAAACATCTAAAGTACAGGTTTAAGTGGTTCAAATGTCTCTGAGTACTATGGGACTTGACATGTGATCCCCTAGAACTTAGAACTACTAAAACCTAACTAACCTAAGGACATCACACACATGCATGCCCGAGGCAGGTTTCGAACCTGCCACCGTAGCAGTCACGCGGTTGCGGACTGAAGCGCCTAGAACCGCTCGTTCACCACGGCAGGCTTAACGTACAGATAACGCGGTTATCATCTTAGCAGGCCAAGTCTACTAGGAAAGCTACCGTAGTCTACTCTTACTTGTGGTATCTTACGGTAGTTTTACAACTCTAAGCATTATCATTGGCTTTCAGGCCAATTGTGGAAGCATTTCCGAAACGGCTAAGTTTGTAAACTGTTCGCGTGCCGCTGTGCATGGCAAAATGTCTGTATCCAAAACCGGCGCCATGGCAGCTGTGGTGTACCACGATCCACAGACGACAGGGGTGACCGACGGCTGCAGATATGTGTACCGGTAAATAGATGTGCAACTGTTGAGCAAGCGATCGCTCACTTGAATCAAGGGCTAGTAATAGTTTTCCCTCAACTAGCGTTGTTACGTACAGGGCTCCGCAGCTGACGCCTGGTTCATGCATCCATGCTGACTGCTGTTCTTCGGCGACGAAGGCTGGAATTTGCAAGCAAATACCGCAGCTGGACGTCCACTGATTGGCGACAGGCGACCTTTTCAGATGAATCACGTTTTATGATACTTCGGACAGATGGCTGTGGGCGTGTATGACATGAAACGTCTAAAAACCAACACCCTGCAACAATCGTCGGAAGGGTAGGGAGCGCCGACCGGAGTGGCCGTGCGGTTCTAGGCGCTACAGTTTGGAGCCGAGCGACCGCTACGGTCGCAGGTTCGAATCCTGCCTCGGGCATGGATGTGTGTGATGTCCTTAGGTTAGTTAGGTTTAATTAGTTCTAAGTTCTAGGCGACTGGTGACCTCAGAAGTTAAGTCACATAGTGCTCAGAGCCATTTGAACCATTTTTTGAAGGGTAGGGAGCGTTGTGGTTTGGAGAATGTTTTTGTGGTATTTCCCGGGTAAATAGATCAACACAAGTATCTATCCTTGTTGACAATGTCCTCCATTACATGCAATTTTGTTTTTTCTCGGCACGTTGGAATCTACCGGAAGGATAAGGCAACGTGTCGCACAGCTCGCACAGTACGTGCCAGGATGAGTTTACCGTATTCTCCTGGGCACAAAACTCTCCATATTTAAACCCAATTGAGAATCTGTGGGATCACCTCGATCGGGCTGTTCGTCCCATGGGTCCTCAACTGAGAAACCCAACTCAGTTGGCCACGAGACTGCAGGCTCCACATCCCAATCAGTACACCGTCTACATTGCATGTATGTTTTTTATGTTTCATTATTAATTTGTAATACTACATAAGAGAAATCATTCATTTGTTGTGGAAATTATGTCAGGCAGTATACTGACTGACATTCTTGCCTTAAACTTCGAAGCAGCCTGGTTGAAAAGATAATCAGTTCGATCTAATTTGAGGTTTTTGTAGGTTTTATAATTTTTCGAAACGATTTAGAGCAGCTTTCCTTAGTTGTAGGTAGTTTCTTTATTCCGCCAGTTTTACCGAAAGGCAGCGCGGTGGTTGTGGCACTAGAATCGCATTCGGGCGGAACGGATTTCAAATCACCGTCTGGGACGGCCGATGGAGTTTTCCCTTGGTTTGCCTAAATCGTTTATCGTAAATTCCAAGATGCTCACCTAGAAAAGGCCGTGGTGAATTTCCTTCTACGTCTTTGTCCTACCCGTGCTGTCTGTAGTGACCTCATCATTAACTGGACGTTGAATCAGATTTTACTTCCCTCTTTCCCTCTCGCTATTTCGTTTTCCTCTTTCGATCTCTATGTTAGCTAGTCCTTTTTCAGACTCAGAAATATCGAGAAAACAAAAATTACAAATTTTGTCAGTTGTTTACTTACACAGGTTTGTTCCATGCATGACACAGAATCTCTCGGGTCTGTTGTGTCACCAGTACAGAACGTTGCTTTAACTTAAAAACGTGTGGCAGCAATGTTGAATGGCCACTTTCACGAAAGCTACGACTGTTTTACAGCTGTTCAGCATGTCGAATGTAAGTATTTGATTTAGAACGGCTGTGTTGACTTGCTACCACAAGCCGCACGCAACTTCAACATAGTTTATTTGGCTCTCCGTGAATGTAAACTGCAATATCTTTACGGAGCTTTTTGTGAAGTATACATCGCTTTCAGCTTAAAATTTTCTGCTCTGTCTCCTCTTTCAAGAACTTCATATTGTCTACTTCTTATCTTTACTAACTCATCAGATAACATTGGCTTAAATCCACTTTCAGTCAATGTTAGTGGACTTTCGTGATTGTCAGGTCGAATCCCGTAGTCCAGTTTGCTGTAATTCATCTCTAGTCCATTAAATAGTCTTACTGAACCTCCCTCACTAGAATTTTAATTATTTTTTACCTGTCAGAGTTCTTTTTGATCAGCCATTCTGTGTCAGTTTGCACTAATCGTTAATAGAACTTCAACTTCAGTTGCTGCATTTTTTTCAGGAATGGTAGTATAGGTTTTCATTTTTACTCTCCTTCCATTTCCCACCCTCAATTTTCTGTGATCTTAAAATTTTCTTCGAGATTATACTTTTCCATTAAAGCTTTTCGGTTTTCCGCATTTCTTCAGTATATGACATAAGCTCTGAGCCATATGATCCATTGGTTTCACTTCCGTATTATCTGATTCATAACCTATGTATTACACCAATCCTGCGGTAATCAATACGTTACTTTTAATTTTCCAGCCCTTTATTTGTTTCTTTATTACTCAACCCGGATCCATTTCTTCAGGTATTTGTCTTTCTTGCTTTCCTTTACCTTACCTCCGTCTTGCGTCGAAGCATCATCCTCACAAAGATGAAATTGTAACAGCTATTTTCACATTCGTTTCTTCCAAATTCTTCAACATCTTCGCGGACTTGAGTTAATAACGTATGATCATGAACAAATGTAAAGTTCTAAATTTTTATGCTCTTTATCTACTTCATACAGTTTATGGCCACTTTTGGCATCCAAAAGAACAAGAGTTAAGAAACAGTTTAGAAACTATTTTAATTCGCTGAGAGTCTAGGGTAGTATAATGGCATCCACTGTAATTACATTTTCACGTGCTTTGAATCCTGGTTCAGAACACAGTTTTAACTTATCACACTGAATGGATGCAACAACACCATATTCTCTTCGTAAAGTAAGGGCAGCAATTTTCAGCAACAAATCTAAGGCTTTGCATAACCCAGAATCTCCGCGTCATCCTTTCTCTCTTATGTGCCATTTCCACATTACAGTGGGATAACCTGGACAGTGTGTGCAAAAAAAGGAAAAAAAAGGGAAACCACAGTTAAACTTTACGAAGACATCAAATGGAAGAAGGAAGATAAGGGTTTGACGTCCTGTCACCATCGTCGTCATGAGAGACGGACGAAGACGACGAGGTCATTAGAGACCGATTACAAGCTCGAATTCGGGGTAAGGTGTTGAGGGAAATCGGCTACGTCCTTTAAAAGTCATCCCGGCATGTTTCTAAAGCGATCTGAGTGGCCGGGTGGGGATCTGAATCTTCGTCGGCCGGCCGGGGTGCCCGAGCGGTTCTAGGCGCTACAATCTGGAACCGCGTGACCGCTACGGTCGCAGGATCGAATCCCGCCTCGGGCATGGATGTGTGTGATGTCCTTAGGTTAGTTAGGTTTAAGTAGTTCTAAATTCTAGGGGACTGATGACCTTAGAAGTTAAGTCCCATAGTGCTCAGAGCCATTTTTTGAATCGTCGTCCTCCCGAATGCGAGGCCAGGCTGCTAACCACCGCGGCGCCTCACCCAGTGATAAGATAGGAGCCGGTCTGTTTACGCGCAGTGCATTTGATCATCGTGTAATTGCTTTAGAGTGTCGCATATCCCGTGAACGCGCCTTTTTTGTCTTTAATGCTATGGTTTCCGCTGCCTCCCGCTTATTTTTCCGCCCTTAAATGCGATACGAACCCAGAGGCAAGACGGTGTCGTACCGTACTACCCGCTCTTCATATCTTGAAGAGACTATTGGCAGAGAACGTCAGCAGACATAGAACGTGATATTTCTTAAAATTTTATCTGTGGCCCACCTTCAATGCATGACCTTGCAGGTAGTTTTCGAAGACGCGAAGGGTGGTAGTATGAAGAGACAATCATTAAAATATGGGAACATTTCATACAGTTCTTCTGTTGTAACTCCTCATGCTTGGGAATCTACACTAATAACGACATAACTTCCAGGTTGTTGACATTTTTAAATATCTTCCTCCTGCATGGTCATTATCATCACATGCAAGCAAACTCGCGGATATTCTATTGGTTCATACAAAGGATTTGTGTGAATTTGTGTGTGTGTGTGTGTGTAGAAAGCACGAGTCTTAAATGGTCTCTCCAGTTAAAAATTTCATTTATGTGGAAAGGAATGCAGTCTGTAATATTGATAAAAAGTAGTGAATTCAAGCTGATTTGGATATTTTTGGCCTATTTGGTCCCCAGATGCGTGTTTCATAATTTGTTGAATGTTTTGTCTCGGCTCTCGAGTAACTGAAAATTACAATCTACTTATACACCAAAAGAGTTTCGTTTTTAATTCATATAATCTGTATAACTGGCCTGCAATTTCATTACTGGCCATTAAAATTGCAAAAGTAACTGGAGTTTCTCGATCGCTGTCTGCACTTGAAAGATATCTTTGTTGGTCGCTATGACCACGACCACAGTGTTGACAAAATGGAAAACTATTAAAAAAGATTATCTCGCTCTGCCTCCTGTAGGACGACAAGAAACCGCGTCTATTCGCAGGCACGGTTCACCACAGACTTTCTGATTTTACGAGTTCAGAGCAACGGCACAAAACTGTTTGACATATATACCTGTATGCCTGTTAGGAAGTAAGTGCAGTGCTATGTGAGGAATCATTGATTTGTTTCTCTGTAATAGGCATTCCTGTTGGCTCTGCTTACTCTTCCACGAATTGCACTTCTCTGCACGGTGCTGACGCTTTCAGGCTCTCTTGTAAAGCAGAACTAAGCCATGAAGACCACATGCAGCAAATATCAAGTTAGCATTAGGTGTACTACATGCTTGGGTATGCAAATTATTAGAATGTCAGCACAGTTGCAGGAAGTAGATGGAAGTAACGCCGTCTACATTCAGAAATCGTATTTGAAAGCTGGTTATTTGTGAATATTTAATGTTATATCTGATATAAGAAGGAGAAACGTCTAACAGCAGGTGTTGGAATTCGATAACGGCAAGATCGCGGCTCAAAGAGATTACACCTCATCGTTTGGCAATATTGCTGCCCATGTTTGTCGGGAAACACAGACTGTCATGCGAACATGGAGCTGATAGTAGTAGTGGAACAAGGCGGGCGTCACCCCAAATCCAAACTGGCGGCCGTGACGTCAGTTGATGACATCATCAACTGACGTTAGCTGATGAGGCAAGTACCATTATCCAGGATGGCGGGAAACTGCCACAACCCACTGCCACGCCCCCCTGGTGGGAAGTTTGAATCTTGGAGGGAAGATAGGTCAATTGGGCCAATCTGCTAACCTAAGAAATTGGCAGGAAATTAAGGGCACTTGGGCTACCTCCACTAACCTGTCATCCGACCGCCACCTCTTCCTAGAGATTGGGGGGATATTTGAATTTTGGTGGTAAAGAAAGGCCATTTGCGCTCTCTCTACTAACCTAAGAAAATGGTGGGAAAGAAAGGGCACTTGGGCTACCTCCACTAACCTAAGTCATCCGACCGCCACCTCTTCCTTGGAAATGTTGGGAAGAGGACTCGACCTGTGCTGGACATAAGTCTCCATTTTCAGTCTTTATTTCAACAATTAGAGGCAGTACCTCCATCCAGTGTGTTAACCACGAGGTCCGGAGTCCAACTGACCTATTACACAGTACTGGCACCAGTAGGTGCTGCCGTCCATTCCGTGACGTAATCCAAGATGGCGGTCTGGTGATGGTCAGGAAGGGTCTCATAACAGGAAATTCAAGGGTATATTGTTTATTTATTTTAAAAAATCAGTTTGTGGGGGTTGGATTTCTCTTGCTCATCATTCTCTGCTGTTTGGAAACATGTAGGTCTTGTAAGAAGTAATTACATGGAGCAAACACGTTGCATAACCTAATGTTCGGCACTGTACTATGGGTGTCTCAACCTAATGTGTAGTCCTTTGTCAGCACTTAACCTGTTGTTCTGTTAAGTGGTTTTCCACATCACCCCCACTTCCTTAAACTATTGTACTGCCTTTTATAAAAATTAAGTAATTAGTTATGTCCTCCCACCATTTTCTGGTGAACTTTTCGAATTTCCCATGTTTTTGAACGTCATTTCTGGCGCATTCTTCTTTGTCACCCACCCCCTTAAACTATTGTACTGAGTTTTACATAAAAATAATGCAAATTAACCTATTGTTCTGTGTGTAACCTGCTGTTCTGGTCCATGTCACTCACTCACGCACACCCTCCCCCTAACCATTTACTGCTAACACCACATTAAAATAAAAAAATTACGCAAATTAATTAAATCGATATTTTTCAGATGTATGGGGTAGTTTTTTTTTAATTTGCAGCGTCCTATTGGTCAGTGAAGTCGATGGAATACAGTTTAAACAAAAGGTTGCTAATAAAAAACACATCTCACCACTCGACGTCTGCTGCCGCCACTGCCCCTGGCCCCGACCCTGCATTGTACGCGGACGCCACAGCATCACTCTGCCGTCCATGGGCTGCCCTCCCTCAGGCTGGAGGGTTAGGGCTGTAGCAACCAGGCTGCTCACAGTAGCCCGATTCCGCAGCGTCTCCTCCTCCGCCGTTCACAGCCTCGCCCATCATGGGAGGTACAGCAGACACCTGTCTACCTCGCCACGGAACTCCAAGGCGTGCTCACACCGATCCCATACGGGAAACGCCACTGGGCAGCATGTGTGTTTACCATTGCTGATGCTATACCTGTGGATACTGATGCCATAGTTCGCGCTATAGAATAGCACAGGCTGCTTTCTCCCTAGCGATCTAACAGGACATACGATCTGCGTCCAGCTGTGCTTACCTGCCTCAGTGTGGCTGATGCATCGCTGTGAAGCGTATGCGTGACACATGTAGAGACTCCTATAACCCAGCACAAAAGATGTCTTGTGAATGAATGGGGGATTATGATTGGCTATAATCGAATTTACCCGCCGAATTACTGATGGCACCAACATGGAAGCACCGTCTGCGTGAGTGAGTGACATGAAGCAGAACTGCAGGTTACCTGCAGAACACTATGTTATCCATCTTGGATAATGGTATTTGCGCCATCAGCTGACGTCATCAGCTGACGACACGGCCGCCATATTGGATTAAGCGTGACGCCCGCCTTGTTCCACTACTGCTGGTGAGTTTAGGAGCCCCATACTCAATGCCTTGCAGGATCGCAGCTTCACCAAGAGACCAGTGCACGAAAGGACAGATTCTTGAATGTCGTTTGCTTGGGCGTGCAGGATTCTACAACCACATCACTTACCTTGTATTAATAATTGGGACTGTTTGCAGCAGTAGAGGTCATGTACAATGTGACTACATCTGGAACACCACGTGTTGTTGGCATGGTGATGATAGTAGAGGGACAAAATGCATTCCAGTGCAGTCTGTGTTGCCAATCCTGTTCAAGATGGCGGTGCTCCTTGGGTGTCACCTGACCTCCTCTCTGTGGGGGTATATGTGGCAAAGGCGCATTGTTGCTGTAGACATCCCCACACATCCCCCTCCCACACTTCCCCTCCTCACCGCCACTTGTTCACATGGTTCAAATGGCTCTGAGCACTATGGGACGTAACTTCAGAGGCCATCAGTCCCCTAGAACTTAGAACTACTTAAACCAAACTAACCTAAGGACATCACACACATCCATGCCCGAAGCAGGATTCGAACCTGCGACCGTAGCGGTCGCGCGGTTCTAGACTGAAGCGCCTAGAACCGCTCGGTCACTCCGGCCGGCCACCACTTGTGAAATTGCGGGAAAAAGACAGTCTATGCTGAGCTGCTGGACACGAAGGACATAAAGTACTTTCCATATTTATTTATTTTATTTATTTTTCAGGGTGTTATCCTGCTGTAAGAATTTCTTACATTTTCTTGGGGAAACCGAACTGCCGATTACTCTACAGCCTTGTTGCTTGAAATTAAAGTAAACACAACTGCTTAAAAGAGGTGCCACAGCAGAAAAAGGCTCTCGTGAAAAAACTGATGTCATGACACAAAATGGGTGGTAATTTTGAACAATATATTGTTTATTTATTTAAGTATCTATTAAATTAATTAAATCGCTGGAAAATGTGTTCAGTTCATGAGATTTTCGTGTTGGACAGAGAGGAATTTAATAAGTATATTATTTATGAGCATACAGCTGAGGACTGCATCCATAGCATCCCACATTAGGGATTGAAGGCCGTGATTATGGATTAGCATGAGGGGATTGCTTTTCAGCAAATAATGGTGGTGCAGCAGGATGGACTGAGAATGTGTCTCACAACTCATAGGGACTACTGACTCCGCTGGAGCTGTTTATATTTTTGAAATGGCCTGTCAGTTCACAGTGCAGGAGACAGCTTTGTCCTATTCCACTACTCCAGACTGAATGAAACGAGGTTTGGTTCCTTTTTCAATCACATGTGTGGATATGTGCACCGTGCTGTGTGTCTTAGTCCACAATGTTACTCGAAATTGGCGGGTAACTGTCCTACAGCCGCTGCCCGGAGAAATGCCCCCTACCGACCAAGAAGTGTATATCTACTGAGGAACTTGGACATAGATACATGATAGGAAGGGATAGGACAGCAAACTATTACTGAAGTGTAGGAAGATAGCCTCCTGCCGATCTACAAGTGAAATAGTTGTTGAGGAAGTTGTACACACAATTACATACATACGTAGTAAGAGGGACAGGACAGCAAACGACCACTCAAGTGTGGAAGGATGAGATTCCTGCTGTACAGATGGCAGAAGAATAGATGGTGGAGGAATTATACACAGGTCTCTTGCACCTTGTGGAGTAACGAACTGTGTGTCTGCCTCAAGTGTTTCCAGTCGTAGTAACTCATCTGCTTTAATGGCAGCACATTTATTTAAAAATGACTGAATAAACACAAACACTCAATTGCTGCATGAATTATTACCATTGTGTTCTCCAGGTATGATTCTTATGCTTTCTACAACAAATGCCATACCGACAGACTTCCCGTCACGTCATGTAAAGGGTGTAGTCATACACTTTTAAAATGTATACTGTGACTGTGCAAATAGCGGCTATAGAACTAAAATCAATGAAATCTCCAGCTAAATAAGTGTAAACCACCGTTCGTGGTATGAACTTATGCCTGCTAGAATGAATATTGAACTGATGAAATTGAATCTTGCATTGAATATTCTACAAAATATGCACTTAACACTATCCAACAATCCTTAAACATACAGTCAGGCAGCAGGATCAACACAATAGGGTGAATAGAAGACTTTACCAGTAACATAATAGTGGAAGGACCAAACAACAACACTAACCAATATTGGGCCAACATTCTGGGATGGATAGACATGTTTTCTTTGCGAGTGGTACCTGTGTGTCTTAGGAGTAGAAATATATAATGCCAATATAAAAAAGCAACTATTCAAAAATACAGTAGCAACGGCAGTGTTACGCTATGAGTGCATCACGGCCTTGGTTCTACAGGAAGATGAAACACTGCAGTAACATGGCACAGCTATCGAATAAGAAGAAAAAAAATGTTCCACCAGAGCAGTGCATGTGTCCTCACCTCGATGTGTGGATACCCACTAAGCAGCTGAGAACATGTTTTCTCTCCCCTTCTCCCATCTCTCCTCGCCTCGTAGGTAACCATACTGGCTTTCCAGGCCTGTTCTATCTTGTCGCTGATGGTACACAAAGAGATGCGTGTGTTGATGATGCTCTGCTTTGGTTGGTGTTGGGTTGACACTGATATACAGTTTCAGGTGTGCAGAAAATAAATGTATTTCTAGGAAATGCTGTCCCCGGGAACAAAAGCGAAGTATGTGGCACTTTGTCGGGCAACTCTCTGGAAGAAGAATGGCCGACAGCATGGTACAGTCCACAGCTACTGGTGGGAAGAGGCAGCTCCAGGGATTGCACTCGCCTGAGAATGGGCGCCGCAACCAGCAGCCGTTGAGCTCGAACGGGCGCCCCCCCCCCCCCCTCCCCACCCGCTGCCATTGGCCACTTACTTTAGCACGCTGTCCTAGCCTACCAACACTTAAAATTAGTGTCTGTGGAAGGCTTGTAAATAAAATGTCGTATATGTGGGTATTACATATTTTCAGGTGCACAAATATCGATGCAGAATAGAGACTTTCACGCTATCTATTCACCTATCGAAAAAAACAGCCATTATACTACAAGCTGGATCCCATCCCTCCTCGTTATTTTGTAACATCCAAATGAGTTCACTTATGGATTTGGTCTATGATACCGTTGTCAATGGTAGATGAGCTTACTGCCGAGGTCGGTCCCCTATAGTAATCATTTATGCTGTGTTTTCCTCGATTTTACGCATTTTCAGTCAATTTTCCCAATTTTACCAGGTTTTTTTCCGTAATTTCAATGCATTTTAACCAATTATTCGTGTTCGAAACCACTGCTCTCGATGACCTGTCACATCAACAAAACGTCTCATTGTGTCAGTCCCATGATGCTATCAGCCAGTGACAGTGCAGCATGGGTCTCAATTTTTGCATTATTGCTAAACCACCCCCTCCATACTTTACGAGGGCTATAAACGTGTGGACATATTTTGAATCTTGTTACACTATCTACATCACATTTCGTGGTAAGGGGAAAGAGCCATCAGGAAAGAGGAGGTGCAAAAACTACATTCCCTAGCCGAAACACATTATAAATTCCATAAGATTAAATAACGATTGACCGTCTCTCCTTATAGGGATGGGAATCACAAAGGATTCTCACATTCATAGTATAAAGCTGGAGATTGAAAAATCTCACCAACACCTTTTGATGTCTACCTCCCCAACAAACGAACCATATCCATAGCAGTACTCTGCCCTCTATTTTGAAAAGATCTACTACCTCTTTGTTGAACGTATCAGCTAAGGATCGAGAGAAAAACTCTAGATGGTCTCTCTCTATGTACCTTGTAACTATTTCTCTGTTTTTAACTAACCCTCCCTGCAACATTGTTTCTGAAGTCTTGGACGCTTTGCTATAAAAGAGACCCATATGTCTCTAAAGTGAAATGGATCTGCATTAAAGGATGATAGAAAGTAGATGAAGTAATCCGTTGAGAGGGGTTGTATTGAGGTAGACTTATGATGCATTCTAGTGATAGAGGAAGATGTGGCAGGTCATTTATCATACATTTAACCGTTTTTTCTGTTGTTCTCTCGGGTTGTATCAGTTGTGTGGTATAATCTGCATTCGACTCCTATACAATTGCATGTTTTGAATGTGACTTTTTAGAGCACTATCTACCTGCAGTCGTGCATGCCAAACCCCCAACACAACAACCGGCAGAGGACGTGCAACACATGTGTGATGACCATTTCCACCAAACCGATAGAAAACCAATTTCTGCAACCTTCTCTAAAGTAGCCTAGATGCATAGAGAAGCACACCATTTGCGCGCCACATCTTGGACATAAATCGAATCTTCAGATTCATAACTGCAGTGATTCTAAGTCAGTGACAGAGATTTAAGATTATGATTTTCTTGATAGTTGATGTTGTGCGTGGAAGATACTGTGTTCTGTTCATGGAGTTAGAGCAGCATGGCATATAATTTCACATATAAAACACCACTGCCATGCATTTATCTATTTTTTCGTAAGATGCCGTTGTTTTAGGCATTTTCCGTTGATGACGAGTCTGTCGGCAAGTGTCTGTCTGCATGCAAGTGTTCCTATTAGCTCAGTAGACATACTGCATAATGTTGTTGAAAACAGTGTAGCAACTGTTCTGTAAGGTGTTTGTGTGCTGACACTGCGTCGTTATGATTGGTAGAGAGTACAGAATAGCGTATTGTAAATTCTGTTTGTTGGAGCTTAAACCACTTAAACAGTCTTGCACAGTGTCAAACACGTGACCCATTCTGTAGCTGTATATTTCAGTCACCCAAGATGGTAATAAAACTGTCCTCAGCTAAGGGGGACATAAAGTATATCGTAGTCACATGTCTAGACACTTTATAATAATCTATAAAGTGGTTGCTGATAACTTTGTGGTCACACGTGTGCTTCTGACCCAACATATATAAATTTATTACTCTATATTTGGAGGTCATCCACTTTAAACAGTCTATTCCAGCTGTCTTATCGCTGTTGACGATCAGTTACTATTTCCCTGGTTCCCACCGCTTCCATGTCGTCTTTTTCTCATATTTCTCTTGCTGTCACATACTCGTTCCCATGTACGATAATTATCCTGCACCAAGCAGACAAGTAAGTAATCTCTCATTCGACCTCAATTTTCCCGTATTGTGTCGTATTCTCACTAAATTTATACGCATTATCCGTCAATTTTAGTGATTGTACCAGTTTTATGTAATTTTCTCCACATTTTTCGGTGAGTATACGCTCATATTGCTAATACACTCCTGGAAATGGAAAACAGAACACATTGACACCGGTGTGTCAGACCCACCATACTTGCTCCGGACACTGCGAGAGGGCTGTACAAGCAATGATCACACGCACGGCACAGCGGACACACCAGGAACCGCGCTGTTGGCCGTCGAATGGCGCTAGCTGCGCAGCATTTGTGCACCGCCGCCGTCAGTGTCAGCCAGTTTGCCGTGGCATACGGAGCTCCATCGCAGTCTTTAACACTGGTAGCATGCCGCGACAGCGTGGACGTGAACCGTATGTGCAGTTGACGGACTTTGAGCGAGGGCGTATAGTGGGCATGCGGGAGGCCGGGTGGACGTACCGCCGAATTGCTCAACACGTGGGCCGTGAGGTCTCCACAGTACATCGATGTCGTCGCCAATGGTCGGCGGAAGGTGCACGTGCCCGTCGACCTGGGACCGGACCGCAGCGACGCACGGATGCACGCCAAGACCGTAGGATCCTACGCAGTGCCGTAGGGGACCGCACCGCTACTTCCCACAAAATTAGGGACACTGTTGTTCCTGGGGTATCGGCGAGGACCATTCGCAACCGTCTCCATGAAGCTGGGCTACGGTCCCGCACACCGTTAGGCCGTCTTCTGCTCACGCCTCAACATCGTGCAGCCCGCCTCCAGTGGTGTCGCGACAGGCGTGAATGGAGAGACGAATGGAGACGTGTCGTCTTCAGCGATGAGAGTCGCTTCTGCCTTGGTGCCAATGATGGTCGTATGCGTGTTTGGCGCCGTGCAGATGAGCGCCACAATCAGGACTGCAGACGACCGAGGCACACAGGGCCAACACCCGGCATCATGGTGTGGGGAACGATCTCCTACACTGGCCGTACACCTCTGGTGATCGTCGAGGGGACACTGAATAGTGCACGGTACATCCAAACCGTCATCGAACCCATCGTTCTACCATTCCTAGACCGGCAAGGGAACTTGCTGTTCCAACAGGACAATGCACGTCCGCATGTATCCAGTGCCACCCAACGTGGTCTAGAAGGTGTAAGTCAACTACCCTGGCCAGCAAGATCTCCGGATCTGTCCCCCATTGAGCATGTTTGGGACTGGATGAAGCGTCGTCTCACGCGGTCTGCACGTCCAGCACGAACGCTGGTCCAACTGAGGCGCCAGGTGGAAATGGCATGGCAAGGCGTTCCACAGGACTACATCCAGCATCTCTACGATCGTCTCCATGGGAGAATAGCAGCCTGCATTGCTGCGAAAAGTGGATATACACTGTACTAGTGCCGACATTGTGCATGCTCTGTTGCCTGTGTCTATGTGCCTGTGGTTCTGTCAGTGTGATCATGTGATGTATCTGACCCCAGGAATGTGTCAATAAAGTTTCCCCTTCCTGGGACAATGAATTCACGGTGTTCTTACTTCAATTTCCAGGAGTGTTTATCCAGGTGTTGTTTGATTTTATAGGGTAATATTCGTCGACCTACTAAAAAATGTCTGATGATCTACATGCATGCATTTCGCATGGTACAAGCATTGATGTAATCGAACTATATGTTTATAATAACAGTAACCCCCGTTTAATAGTTATATGAGACTTAGTGAGTAACGATATAGTGCAAACGTGAAGTCTGGAAACAATTCAGAGTCCTAGTCTGACACATCAGAGAGCGAGTCTGCAGACTCATGTAATGGTGCAGTTGATCGAAACTCAAATTCTGAAAACAGTTTTGCATGTTAACTTGATTTCAACTCCAAATGTAGGAAGCTGCAACCGGGTGTCTATGTACAGAGCTAATTTATGCTGCTTCTGATACCTCGAATTTCCGTAAGTGTATGCTGTTATTGCTTATGAGGTGTGGTCTAGTATTTCTGTTTATACCATCCAAATCTGATACATGCGCCCAACCCACCCAGGGTATCTACAACCCGTTGAGAAAACAGATGTAGATGGATTTCTGTTTGGTGCTAGAGGGATAACGCTATTCTGTTGTAAACACAACATAATTACTATATTTCGTGTGCTAGGTTGCAAGGTAGAGGGCTTCGAATGCATGTATGAGGAATCATGTCCACCAAACCGATGGAAAACTTGCGTTGACTCCTTCCTCTATACAAGCAAAGGTGCGTGCAAAGTACTCCATTTCCCTGCCACATCTTGGACATAAAATGAGTCTTCAGTCATTGTGTATACATTGTTGATGGCTGTTGTTGCATTTGGGAGATACTGAATTTCCTTAAAAGAGTTACTGCAGCGTGGCGTATAATTTCACTGTCGAACGCCACTGCTATTCATTTGTCTATATCCGCATAAGATGCTGTTGTTTCATGCCTTTTTGATTGCTGATGAGTCTGACATTTCGTAGAAATATGATTGATTTCTGCAGACCTGAAACCATATATCAATATGAGCCCATCACCGACCAAAGCAGGACACCTGCTGTGGATGGTCCTTTTTGTGAACCATCAGTGACAGGATAGAACAGACCTGAAAAACCAGTATGTCTACCTTTGGGGGGAGGAGAGGTGGGAGGAGGGGAGGTAAGACATGTTCTAAGCTGCTTAGTCTGTATCCATATATCGAGGTGAAGGACTCTTGCTCTGTTGTGTTGGAGTGTTCGTTTTTTTCCTTCGATAGCTGTGTTATATGGTAATGTTATTGCAGTGTTTTATCTTCCTGTAGAACCGAGGCCGGAATGCACTCATAGGATAACACTGTCATTGCTACTGCATATTTTTTAATAGTTGCTTGCTTATATTGCCATTATACACTACTGGCCATTAAAATTGCTGCACCAAAAAGAAATGCAGATGACAAACGGGTATTCATTGGACAAATATATTATACTAGAACTGACATGTGATTACATTTTCACGCAATTTGGGTGCATAGATCCTGAGAAATCAGTACAAAGAACAACCATCTCTGGCCGCAATAACGGCCTTGGTACGCCTAGGCATTGAGTCAAACAGAGCTTGGATGGCGTGTACAGGTACAGCTGCCCATGGAGCTTCAACACGATACCCCAGATCATCAAGAGTATTGGCTGGCGTATTGTGACGAGCCAGTTGCACGGCCACTATTGACCAGACGTTTTCAATTGGTGGAAGATCTGGAGAATGTGCTGGCCAGGGCAGCAGTCGAACATTTTCTGTATCCAGAAAGGCCCGTACAGGACCTGCAACATACGTTCGTGCATTATCCTGCTGAAATGTAGGTTTTCCGGAGGGATCGAATGCAGGGTAGAGCCACGGGTCGTAACACATCTGAAATGTAACGTCCACTGTTCCAAGTGCCGTCAATGCGAACAAGAGGTGACCGAGACGTGTAACCAATGGCACCCCATACCATCACGCCGGGTGATACGGCAGTATGGCGATGACGAATACACGTTTCCAATGTGCGTTCACCGCAGTGTCACCAAACACGGATGCGAACATCATAATGCTGTGAACAGAAGCTGGATTCATCCGTAAAAATGACGTTTTGCCATTCGTGCACCCAGGTTCGTCGTTGAGTACACCATCGCAGGCGCTCCTGTCTGTGATACAGCGTCAAGGGTAACCGCAGCCATGGTCTCCGAGCTGACAGTCCATGCTGCTGCAAACGTCGTCGAACTGTTCGTGCAGATGGTTGTTGTCTTGCAAACGTCCCCATCTGTTGACTCAGGGATAGAGACGTGGCTGCACGATCTGTTACAGCCATGTGGATAAGATGCCTGTCATCTCGACTGCTAGTGATACGAGGCCGTTGGGATCCAGCACGGCCTTCCGTATTACCATCCTGAACCCACCGATTCCATATTCTGTTAACAGTCATTGGATCTCTACCAAAGCGAGGAGCAATGTCGCGATACGATAAACCGCAATCGCGATAGGCTACAATCCAACCTTTATCAATGTCGGAAACGTGATGGTAAACATTTCACCTCCTTACACGGGGTATCACAACAACATTTCATCAGACAGCGCCGGTCAACTGCTGTTCGAGTATGAGAAATCGGTTGGAAACTATCCTCATGTCAGCGCGTTGTAGGTGTCGCCACCGGCACCAACCTTGTGTGAATGCTCTGAAAAGCTAATCATTTGCATATCACAGCATCTTCTTCCTATCGGTTAAATTTCGCGTCTGTAGCACGTCATCTTCGTGGTGTAGAAATTTCCTCATAAAACACACAGGTACTACTCACAAGGAAAACATATGTGTCCACCCTGGAACGTTTGCTCAGTAGTGGTTATTGTGTTGTTGTTTGGTCCGGCCAGTATTATGTTACGGGTGAAGTCTTCTACTCACCATAGTGTGTGGAACCTGCTAGCTGAATGTATGTTTATGGACCGCTTGTGTTAAGTGTTTATTTTGTAGGATATCAATTCAAGATTCAATGTTCTCAGTTGAATATACATTCTAGAAGACATAAATTCACGCCACAAGTGGTAGTTTACAGTTATGTAGTTGGAGATTTCATTGATTTTAGTACCATATCCGCTGCCTGCACTGTTGCCACCATACTATTCGTTTTAAAAGCACAACACTACACCCTTTACATGCTGTGGGATGAGATCTGTTAGTATAACATTCGTTGTAGAAAGTATAAGAATCACATCTGGAGAGTGCATTTATGCTTGTATAGCTGAAGATTTCATTGTTTCTATTATTATACGAGCTATTTGCACTGTCATAGTATTTGTTTTTTAAAAGTGTAAGACTAAGCTCTTTACACGATGTGAGGTCTGGTCGGTAGGTACAATATACGTTGTAGCAAGAACAAGAATCACACCTGGAGAATGCCGGCCGGTGTGGCGGAGCGGTTCTAGGCGCTCCAGTCTGGAACAGCGCAACCGCTACGGTCGCAGGTTCGAATCCTGCCTAGGGCATGGATGTGTGTGATGTCTTTCGGTTAGTTAGGTTTAAGTAGTTCTAAGTTCTAGGGGACTGATGATCCCAGAAGTTTTGTCCCATAGTGCTCAGAGCCATTTGAACCAACACCTGGAGAATACATGACAGTACTACTTCATGGAGCGAATGGTTCTTTATCTTTATTCAGTTACTTTTTTTAAAATAAATAAGCTAACTTTTCAGCAATTGTGCTGCTAAGAATGGCAAAACTTAAGGCATACACGCAGTGTGTTACTTCACAAGGTGCAAGTGTCCTGTAGTCAGTCTTTGGACAGTTTACCTGAAGAAGTAGAATAAGTGCAAGTGATAACGGTTTATAACCAAATGTAGCATCAGTGGCTAGTAAGTGTGGGCACTGTTCTCCACCTGTTGGGGGCAAAGTTGGCAAATCAGCACACAATGAGATGACTAATATAAAGATCAATGTGTATCTTATTTACGCTGGACGTATTATTTCAATGTTTTTCTTACATGAGACTGATTTCACAGCTGGGGACCACTTGCAGACAGTGGCTACACATCCAGAACGTTTGAAAGCACTCCACTGTTGACCGTTCATTTCTTGATCCATGACGAATAGTCAGTGCCAGTCTTTTTGAGTAAAACATTAAAGAAAATGCAGGAAGTGTCCCGTTCTTGAGTGTCTATTTCTATGGAAACAGTATATTACTGCCAGGAGATGGATCTCTTAGTGTGTGACGAGTGACAGGTTAGAACAGGCCTGAAGAACCAGTATCCCTATCTATGTGGAGAGAAGAAGTAAGGAGAAGGGGATGTAGCAGACGAGGTAAGACTGGTTCTAAGCTGCAAGTCTGTATCCACATATCGAGGTGAACACAAATACAACTGCCACCACTCTCTCCTGGCGAGATCGTTTGGAGTCGGTTTTTGTGGTAGTTGTTTTATTGCAATGATTTTTCTGTTCCAGGTACAATGCTTGTTGCATTATCATCCGTTGTTTAGGAGTGGTCGTTTTTTCATGACAGTTTCGATGTGTAATTAGAACAGTAAGCATTCGCCATTAGCTATGATAGCGTGTATTGTCCTTCGTACACCTCAGCGATAGTTTGCCGCCCTGTCCATTCTTACCATGTATGTATGTATGTGTGTGTGTAGATCGGTAGGAGACAACTCACTACACTTCAGTGATAGAATGCTGTCCCATCCCTGCTAACCATGTCTCTATGTCCAAGTTGCTCAGCAGATATACACTTGTAGATCGGTAGGTGGCAATTTTTCTGGCAGTGGCTGTAGAGTGGTAATGTGGACTATGGCACACAGCAAGGTGAACACATACACAGACGCAATCTCACAGGGGAACAAAATCCATTTCAAATATCCTTAGCCAAGCCCCATACGCCAAGGCAAGCACCTCTGGTTCATTCAGTCTGGGTTAATGGAATAGGACGAAGTTGTCTCCTGCACTGTGAACTAACTGACCATTTCAAAAACACGAACAGCTCCAGCACAGGCAGTAGTCTCCATGATCTGTGAAATGCATCCTCTGTCCATCGTGCTGCATCACCATTATTTGCTGAAAAGCGTTCCCCTTATGCTCTTCCATTATCACCTTCTTCCATTCCTTGCGTACAAGGCTGTGGAAGCATTCCTCAGTTGCATGCATACAGGTAATACACATATTAAACTTCTCTTTGTCATGTGATCCATTTTTTAATGAGAGCGTTTTTCTGTTGTCCCACCTATTTTAAGCAGATATGTTTACTTGAATTTCAATATGAACAGCTGTAGGATAATTGTCATTTCGGTTTCCAGCAGGATAACACACTAAAAAATAAATAAAGCAAATAAATGAAGACAGTACGTTACATCCTTCGTCTCCAAAAACCCAGCGCAGACTGGTTCCTTTCCCCACCAATTCAGAAGTGTGTGTGTGTGTGGGGGGGGGGGGGGGGGGGAGGTGAGGACCACACAGGCAGAGTTGTCATTTATTCTATTTAGAATAAATTTTGTAACAGTAACTTTGTTCCTCTACTGATGATAGCAGCGCCACAGAGAAGTGAGCTGACGTTGACGGCCGGTGTGGCCGAGCGGTTCTAGGCGCTTTAGTCTGGAACCTCACGGTCGCAGGTTCGAATCCTGCCTCGGGCATGGATGTGTGTGATGTCCTCAGGTTAGTTAGGTTTAAGTAGTTCTACGTTCTAGGGGACTGATGACTTCAGATGTTAAGTCCCACAGTGCTCAGAGCCATTTGAACCATTTTTGAGCTGACGTTGGTGAGCCCACGACAACACCAGAAACAGGAATAGCAAAAGGCCATCTTTTCAACCAATTACCTGTCTTGCGTACAACATCCTCTTCTGTTTCAAGAAGTGGTCATCATTCATGTATCACGTAGAATCACTATAATGCACTTGGGTAGCCATTCCATATTTGTTGTAGTAATAAGACTGCCTGACATTCACTTACGTAAGGCGTATCTTTAACTGTGCATCTGGAGCAATTTCACGAAAATTAAAGATCGAGATGGACAAGTTATAAACCTGCGTCTGGCAATCAATGTTTGAATTTTTGCGACTTAATTCCTTCCTTTTTATGTGCAAATCCCAAATTTCTGAGAAGTTAAAAAGCCAAACCGACTGTTTTCAACCTAAACCCAACTAATTCATGTAGCAGATTATCCACACAAGTATTCGCTTCCAAATCCATCAGAAACAAACGCAAAATAATTTTATTTAAAAAAGCGGATAAAGTGCCACTAGAAGCCTTCCTAAAAGACAATTTCCATTCCTTCCGAACTGACTATGCGAATGTAGACGAGATGTGGCTCAAATTCAAAGATATAGTAGCAACAGCAATTGAGATATTCATACCTCATAAATTGGTAAGAGATGGAACGGATCCCCCGTGGTACACAAAAAAGGTCCGAACGCTGTTGTAGAGGCAACGGAAAAAGCATGCGAAGTTCAGAAGAACGCGAAATCCTGAAGATGGGCTAAAATTTACAGACGCGCGAAATTTGGCACGTACTTCGATGCGAGATGCCTTTAATAGGTTCCACAACGAAACATTGTCTCGAAATTTGGTAGAAAATCCGAAGAAATTCTGGTCGTATGTAAAGTACACAAGCGGCAAGACGCAGTCAATACCTTCGCTGCGCAGTGCCGATGGTACTGTTATCGACGACTGCGCCGCTAAAGCGGAGTTATTGAACGCAGTTTTCCGAAATTCCTTCACCAGGGAAGACGAATGGAATATTCCAGAATTTGAAACACGAACATCTGCTAGCATGAGTTTCTTAGAAGTAGATACCTTAGGGGTTGCGAAGCAACTCAAATCGCTTGATACGGGCAAGTCTTCAGGTCCAGATTGTATACCGATTAGGTTCCTTTCAGATTACGCTGATACTATAGCTCCCTACTTAGCACTCATATACAACCGCTCGCTCACCGATAGATCTGTACCTACAGATTGGAAAATTGCGCAGGTCGCACCAGTGTTCAAGAAGGGTAGTAGGAGTAATCCATTTAACTACAGACCTATATCATTGACGTCGGTTTGCAGTAGGGTTTTGGAGCATATACTGTATTCAAACATTATGAATCACCTCGAAGGGAACGATCTATTGACACGTAATCAGCATGGCTTCAGAAAACATCGCTCTTGTGCAACGCAGCTAGCTCTTTATTCGCACGAAGTAATGGCCGCTATCGACAGGGGATCTCAAGTTGATTCCGTATTTCTAGATTTCCGGAAAGCTTTTGACACCGTTCCTCACAAGCGACTTCTAATCAAGCTGCGGAGCTATGGGGTATCGTCTCAGTTGTGCGACTGGATTCGTGATTTCCTGTCAGGAAGGTCGCAGTTCGTAGTAATAGACGGCAAATCATCGAGTAAAACTGAAGTGATATCAGGTGTTCCCCAGGGAAGCGTCCTGGGACCTCTACGGTTCCTGATCTATATAAATGACCTGGGTGACAATCTGAGCAGTTCTCTTAGGTTGTTCGCAGATGATGCTGTAATTTACCGTCTAGTAAGGTCATCCGAAGACCAGTATCAGCTGCAAAGCGATTTAGAAAAGATTGCTGTATGGTGTGTCAGGTGGCAGTTGACGCTAAATAACGAAAAGTGTGAGATGATCCACATGAGTTCCAAAAGAAATCCGTTGGAATTCGATTACTCGATAAATAGTACAATTCTCAAGGCTGTCAATTCAACTAAGTACCTGGGTGTTAAAATTACAAACAACTTCAGTTGGAAGGACCACATAGATAATATTGTCGGGAAGGCGAGCCAAAGGTTGCGTTTCATTGGCAGGACACTTAGAAGATGCAACAAGTCCACTAAAGAGACAGCTTACACTACACTCGTTCGTCCTCTGTTAGAATATTGCTGCGCGGTGTGGGATCCTTACCAGGTGGGATTGACGGAGGACATCGAGAGGGTGCAAAGAAGGGCAGCTCGTTTTGTATTATCGCGTTATAGGGGAGAGAGTGTGGCAGATATGATACACGAGTTGGGATGGAAGTCATTACAGCATAGACGTTTTTCGTCGCGGCGAGACCTTTTTACGAAATTTCAGTCACCAACTTTCTCTTCCGAATGCGAAAATATTTTGTTGAGCCCAACCTACATAGGTAGGAATGATCATCAAAATAAAATAAGAGAAATCAGAGCTCGAACAGAAAGGTTTAGGTGTTCGTTTTTCCCGCTCGCTGTTCGGGAGTGGAATAGTAGAGAGATAGTATGATTGTGGTTCGATGAACCCTCTGCCAAGCACTTAAATGTGAATTGCAGAGTAGTCATGTAGATGTAGATGTAGATGTAGGAAGATTTTAGTAGCGTTATTTAGTTTCAGACCACTGGCGATGATTTTGAAAGTAAAATATGAAGGGAGTCTGACGTAAATGCACAACTCAATTTTATGTTGGAAACTGACAACACTAAAAACTCAGCGAATGATGATGCAATCCCTACCATCTGTTGTTGGTAATCACATCGTCATGGATTGGACGTTGATCTCAAATATTCGTTCCGTCCTTTGTTTCTTATTTTGTACACATAACGATGCGTTCAGAATTTGCATTCATCGTAGATGCAGTTGAGTGTTGTCTTTTCATTTCTACGTCTCTTCACCTTAGTGGTTAACGTATTGGTTCTCTTCGCTATTTTAATCCGATAAATATAGATTTGGACTGTCAGTTGCTGGAGTGGCTCTTTAAATATCTGGAGGACGCTGAGCAGATGCTATATTTTCCTGTTTATTTGAGCCTCTGCATCTTACTGACCGTACTTCTCACCTCACCGCCTCATTTATCATCCCACTAGATAGCTTCAGTGTGCGGTTAGTATAACGATTTTATTTAATCCTATTTATATGCGCCGAATTAACGACTGTGCGTCTGGTGTAGTGGCCAAACTGACTCGATTTTAGGTGATTTTTCCCCTTTTTTTCAAGGCATTTGCAGGGTTGTTTCCCCAACTCTTCATCAGAAACACAATCCACCAATGGTTAACATACGGGCAGTGACATAACGATGTTTACACGATTCGTAGTAAACTGTTAGAGTGACTTACGTGGCAACAGGAAGGACATCCCACACACAATTGAAATATATATTTTATTGTAAACATTTGCAGCCATTCTTCCTCAGCTGCGACTGAGATGATAGCCAGAAAGACTACTACTAGACACAAAGGACACAAAAAAGCACGGAAAGTCTAGTGTATCCACTAGATCACCACTGCACTGGGATAAAATCAGGCACGGCAGTGTTATATCGTAACAACAAAAGACAGGGTAGTCTCACTCTCCATCAAGAGTTTTTCATACAGGGGAACCATAAAGTAAAGAAAAAAAATGTGCTATGACCAAAAAAAAAAGAGCTAACAACATCAAAATTATACTCCACTGTGGCAATATTGGCTACATTTGGGAACCATGACTGTATAGGATAATTATTTATTTGTATTTTCTGCTACTACTCACTCTTATTGGTTTTATCTTTATCATAACGCTACGTGTTTCGAGCAAATTCTGCCCATTTTCAGGCGTTTATGTTCACAAAAAATTGTTACTCAACTAAAATTGTCTTAAACTAGGTTAACATAGAACGTTTTGTTTACTTTTCGCTGCTGGAGTCGCCGTTGGAGTATTGGAGGAATGATGTACATTCTTTTACATTCTCCTATTTTGTGCAAAATTTCCATGTTGTCTTCGAGTTTCGTAGGTTGGCCTTTGTCTTTAGTGTGTGTTGGTACTGCCGATTTCCTACATTTATCGAGTCTGTAGCAGTCTATATCTTCCATAAATAGAGTTCTGGAATTTCTGCCTGTTTAGCCTGAACAGTATCTGTTGCGTTGGCTGCAGGTAATATTGTAAATGCCAGATGCCTCGAGGCCGGCCGGGGTGGCCGAGCGGCTCTGGGCGATACAGTCTGGAACCGCGCGACCACTACGGTCACAGGTTTGAGTCCTACCCCGAGCATGGATGTGTGTGAAGTCCTTAGGTTAGTTAGGTTTAATTACTTCTAAGTTCTAGAGAACTGCTGACCTCAGAAGTTAAGTCCCATAGTGATCAGAGCCATTTGAACCAGATGCATCGAGATTTGTATCTAGTGGTTTTATGTTGTGAATAGGCTTCATACTCAGATTCTTGTTCGTGCGGAAGCTGATTTTTACATCTGCATTTTTGAGTAGCCTTGACAAACTTGTAAGTGAGCAAATGCCATACAAAAAAGTGTGCGAGACGATTTTCGCAACATACAGTAATAAATGATGCAAAACTATCTGCATCCCACGTAGGCTGTTGTGTCAGTCACAATAAACAACATGACATAGCTCCACATCAATAGAAGACATCATTGGACATCAGTTTCTGGGCAACCACTGTCCCCCTCCCCCCAAATACCCTAACAGCCCCGACAGAAACGAACTGAAAACAAAAAATTGTATGTTAACTTAGTTTACCATATTTTATTTTTAAGTAATAATTATTTATATAATAAACGCCTGGAGATTATGGTACAAACGCGCTGCGTTATTGTAATCAAACATAAAACAAATAAAAGTAACCGTTAGCAGAAGATACATATACTAAAATAATATTCCCCTATTCCCCCTGATGCACACTATCTCACTATATCATAAAAAACTCATTATATAAAACACTCTGAAGCACACACACACACACACACACAACATTGTCTTAGCGCGCCCACTTCGAAACCATCCATTCTCACTTTCCACCACAACACACCAATCCACTGCTATACCTTTAAGTTTCCTCGATCCCTCCTGGCAGTAATGTCAAGAGCAGTGGACGGCAAGTTTATAGCTGCAGGGTTAAAAGCTGTGATCAGCAAGGCTGAGAGATACAGGTTGTTGAATACTTCGAAATAAGTTTAAGTCCAGACCCAGAAGTGCTACACAAGTGTCTATGGGCACACATTGAACATAGGAGGCGTAAAAGTAAGTATTCAGTCATCCTGTGGTGTTGCAATTCTTATTTCCCTGCTGACTAAGAAAATCGGTTTAGGAATTCGGCCTTATGCAAGACACCTCTCTTCCTCTCTCTCTCTATCTCTCCCTCCCAGCCCCGAAAAAAAGCACACACACACACACCCATACACACACAAGCCAAACACCATAAGCGCCAACACTTCAAATATGCACGCTTCACCTAGACAAACATACCACAAAACAAATGAATACTACACAGCCACGACAACGCATAATGGCGGGGAAAACAGTGTGCAAGTCAGCAAAATCGCAGAAAATGCCTGTGAAAAGGCCATAAGTGATTAAGATCAGCGTGTTGCCATACGACAAACAGAGGATACAAACACAGTATCAAAGCCGTAAGTAACACGCAAAAGAGCGCGGTAAATACTCATTTTTGTTCGGAAATGCATAATAAACAAAAATAAAAATTAACTTTTGCTGTTTGCAGATGAGAAGTTGTAGATTGTGTAGCAGACTCACAGCTACCAAACATATACATTCAATAGCTTCATGTAACGTATCTAAACTAATGCATACATCCATCCTTTCTCCAAAGAAACTATAAAACCACAACTTTAGACATATTGTAATAAACAAAATATAATGCATCAGCCCAGTAATACATATCTCAACTATCAACTGTAAACAAACCGTGTGTAAATATTTGACAACGATCACTTCATTCACAAACGTAAATATTTTGTACAAAATGTTTTCTTGAATGGTTCAAATAGCTCAAATAGCTCTGAGCACTATGGGACTTAACATCTTAGGTCATCAGTCCCCTAGAACTACTTAAACCTAACTAACCTAAGGACTTCACACAACACCCAGCCATCACGAGGCAGAGAAAATCCCTGGCCCCGCCGGGAATCGAACACGGGAACCCTGGCGGGGAAGCGAGAACGCTACCGCACCACCACGAGATGCGGGCAAAATGTTTTCTCTAAACGTTAATGTGTAGTAACCATTTCAAAGATAGAAAATAAAGTAACCCACTGAAGATTGCACAAAAAGTGCTGAACATGCCTGGGTAAAATAAAACTCCAAAGGTGTCTTCCGTTAGACGGTATTCCCCATCCAAGTAAGTACTCAGCTACATCCTGTAAGCAATTAAACGTTATAAAGGTAACGTAGAAATGCTGCTACGAGACATTACGTATCTCGAAACAAATGGTTATATTTTTATAAATCCATATTTGATTCACGCAGGATATTTATTTTCAGAGTATACGTACTTACGTTTTAGTCGTTATGCATACAACGAAAACCAAAAAAGTTGATGTAATATCTGCGTTTGCCACCAATGATTGACAGTCTTGCAATACACAAGTTCAAATGGTTCAAATGGCTCTGGGCTCTACGGGACTTAACATCTGAGGTCATCAGTCCCCTAGAACTTAGAACTACTTAAACCTAACCAACCCAAGGATATTACACACATCCATGCCCGAGGCAGAACTCGAACCTGCGACCGTAGCGGTCACGCGGCTCCAGACTGAAGCGCCTAGAACCGCTCTGCCAAACCGGCCCTCACACAATAACCCTTGGTTCGGTGTGGGGCGGCGGTGGGGTGAGTGGGCTGCAGCTCTTTTTTGTTAACCACTAAAGACGTCCAGAACATGTTTGGTTAAGAAGGATAGTAACAATTCACTTGCAACGAACGACTAATAACTACTTTTGTCTGCTAGATGAATTGCGCTAAAATAAATCATTTGCCCATTATTAAAGATCTCTCACACAGGCAAGACAAACGTTGAAGGTAATTAAGAAGATATCCACAATAGCACCTAAGGAAACATGCGTACGTTACTTACTCATGACGGCAGGACAGATGACATTGTACGATGTCGTCTGTGTGCCTTCCTGAGTAATCTGCTGTTACTCCATGTATGCCGATAAAAACTTGCATGAAGTACACATGTATGCGGATATTTATTTCAATCTATTTACTAATTGCTTCCTCAATCCCTTGGGTCAAAACGAGACATGTGATCCAGCATTTCACATAAATAGCACAGAGACACGATACCAAAACTGACAAAAGCCCCTTATCGTAGCGCTCTCGCTAACGACAAATGTTCATGACGAACATCAGCTGCCGCCGATCAGCAAATTAAAAAGGCACCGTGATAATTTTCCAAACAGACTTCATCCGCCATGGAAGATACATCTTAGTGCTGATAGAAATTTGAGCAAGAACTTTGAGAGATGACATTTTTCTAATCGAGTCGCTTAGCTGTTCACACACTACTTTTCCTTCTTCAACTTTACGTTGGGAGTTCTTGTAGCAATTTTCTCTTTAGAGGAAATGTATTCGTAGTTAGGAATACTATTAGGCTTCAGATGCACAGTTCATTGGCGACATAAGAAAATTTGTGACGAACTGGGCCTCGAACCGCTTTATGCGAGCGGTTACCTCAACTTCGGCTGTCCGATCACTCCGTGCGGACCGACCCAAACCCCCTTGTCACCATGTGTCCACGCCCTGCACTAACACATTTACTGTGATTCCAGCACATGGAGAGACTTATCTATCACTGTCGCAGCCTATCTAGGCATGTAATACTATTTTACAGTTTCTGTATTTTTACTGTATACTGTGCAATGTCCTCTAGCCATGTATGCATGTCTGAAGCAAGGTGGCACACATTGAGATATAGGGGGTTTGGGTCGGACCAGGAGGCATGCTCGGATAGCCGAAGTATTTAAGGCGATCGTTCGCAAGAAGCAGGAAATTCGTGTTCGACTACCAGTCCGGTAGCAACTTTCATATGTCACTAAAGAACCGTGCAGTTGAAGTCTAATCTAATTCACGACTGCGAATACATTTTTTTCTATTTCATATAGCTGCAGATCGTAGCATTGTCTGTTCCTTCAGACATGAAAGCATGTCTGAAGGACATTGCATAGTACGCTGTAAAAACACAGACTCTGCAAAATAGTATTTTCTTGTTATATGTCGCCTTTCGTGGAAAATCATTAGATACAACTTGTCACAAACTTCTTATATTTCTGATCTATGAAATTCTTCTCTTCCCACTCTTACGTCCAGCAACTGATAAACCTTGAGTGGTAGCAACTATAGCTGCACCTCTCGGGTTTCCTTATTACATACCAAGATGTCTTAGTTTCCATTTAGGGATGGTGGGTCCGGGAGATTGGGTGTATGCGTTTGTAGGCCCGCAACCCAAAGATGTTCCGTTTTCATATTGTTTCCTAGTTCAGCACCTCTGCTCCTGCCTCGTCGAGAACGGAAGGCAGTAAAGTTAGGATTTTATGCGTTTTCGGAGACGAGGTCATAGGAGACCGATCGCAACCTCTGACTGGACAACAATTGTGAACGTTTACTTAAAAAAAAAAAAAAAGCAATAAAACCCTGTCCTGGTGTTCACCTTAAGCAGTTTAAGGAAACCAAAGACAGCAAAAAAAAAAAAAAAGAAACTATCCAGGTGTTCACCTTAAGCAGTTTAAGGAAACCAAAGACAGCCTAAATTTGGGTGGTCGGTATCAAGCCTTACTCTTCTCGAATGCACGCCCATGAAACATTTATGGACACGTAGTTTCGTTTAAATATTGGGACGAATTTTTTGCGTGTGGGGAATTAAAGTTTATAGATAGGTCACGTGCCCGTTCAATTCCACAATTAATTTCAGCTCGCTATTTAATTTCAAATGAACTATCCTCGTTTGAGCTAGTAGTGGTCCCCAGCAATATCATTTGTCAACTCTCCCAGTCCTAGCACCGTTCAGAAGTAGCCTACAATGAACGCGCTATACTTAAACAATACCTCGTAGAAAATCGTTGTTATTGTGCACCGATCTCTTCTCATGCTATACGCTGTACGAAACGTAGTGCGTTGCGCTTGTGAAGAAATCAGTAGGTACATTCCTATGTGGCTTGTACTGCACAATAAAAGAACTGTGTTGAACATATTTTATAAGGTACGCCTTATAAAATCTTTGACGATGAACTGTGGCACTTTTGTCATAGCTCTTTTAAAAGCTAGATAGTGCTCCTCCCTTTTATAAAACATTCACCGAAGATCTTAATACGGATTAACCGACTACAAGCATCTTCGTTTCTCACCTGCGCCTGGGTACACTACCTGCGAAAACTAATCAGTTTGTCTCACTGTGGTTGCATCGTTTCATGAAATATAAATCACTGCTTTTATTTATAAGTCCCCTTGTTCCTAATTTGTGGTCGCGTTGCGCTTGATCTAGACGAGTCCAGTCCTCGGTGTCCTATCTTAAAGTTTACCTGTCTCGTCTTTACCCAAGAGATTAGGGTGCCCTGCATACTGCTCCAGCATTATTTTTTAATCTCTCACATGAGTTGTGGCATTTATTTCTCACAAATGTATTTCCTTGTTGACAGGTTTGTGTGCAACATACAAGGATACAACTCTTCGTAGAGGAGGGAAGCGCGCAGCGACTCGTTTGGAATATGCATATCGGAAGGGACAAGGTAGTTCAATATTTCACAATCCTAAACTCGCTGTTAGTCATTTCTTAACCTCACACTTCATGTTCATCAGTAAAATCAGATCAGTATAAAAGCTAGACCATTCACCGCATACGTGGTCTTGCACCTCTGTAGGTGTCCTCTGTTGGGCTGGTTTGCCGCGGAGACAGTGTCCTAAATGGCACACTTACCCCCGGCTGAAACAGAGACCCAGTCTTCACGGTGATAGCCGCATGGTACATCTCATTACTAACATGGTCCGTCTGTGAGAGAGTTTTTGTTCCAATTCGAAAATGGTTCGTATCTGTTCGGCGGTTTGCCTCAAACTTCAAAGAATCTGCTGCATGGGCTCCTCCCAGGTTGTTAACTCGACGGCCTCATTCTCGCTTCATGTCCCAAGAAGCGGCCACTGTAGAACATTCTACCAAGATGGGACCATGAACCATGTGCCGCCTCATGGGCGCCTTGTGTTCCTATATTATGTCCCTCACTCACATCAAGTCAGCTCGGTTGCGAAATGGAAACCACAGTGAAAATCAAAAATGCAATAGTTAGGTACACCTTCCAGGTACTTCCATACATAGTCGCCGCTCCGACTGAGACATTTGTCGTAACATTATACCATCTTTTCAATGCCCTCGTCATAGAAGGCTTTCTACCAAATCTCTACGCTGATCTGCAGCTTGTGCTCTGAGCCAAAATGTCGTCTTCACAGCCAGTGGTTAATGTGATCAGTGCTGAAAATCAAAGGGAGCCAGGTTCGGGCTGAATGGTGGGTCATCAAATACTTCCCATCGGAAACGCTGCAGGAGAATCTTCATTACCCCTGCAGTGTGGGGCCGAGTATTGTCATGAAGAAGGAAATGTATGACAGTTACATTATGTGGGCTGCACGAAATCAGGCGAATTCTCTCACAGGCACTCATATGTGGTGGGAGGCGCTATTTTCTAGGCATCTTTACGTGTTCGCTATGCGCTCAGAACTGAAAAGAGCCACCTGACACGATCGACGGGCGTATCAGAGACACTGCCCAACACATCTGTGCAAAATTTAATCGGATTTCCATTGTGGTTTCATAGAACTTTTTGTTCACTGTTCGTTGCTGGAGTGGTTGTTGGGCTATTTGGAGGGACAGGAAAGGAGGGAGGCTGTGGTCAAAAATTAATGACATCTTCTGCGGGTGTGAGACAGTATTGTAATGGCCACCAAAACCTGTGTGAAATGCAAATAGTTTTGCATCAGGTATGTCGCAAAACTATGTCATACACTTTTTTATATAAGTGTTCTTCACTTAGGATTTTGGCGTCCGAAAGCTACATTTTTGATTCTTGGTACACTGGTGGAGGTATTGTGTAACTTTACACTATTTTCTATTTTTTTTATCACTGTTTTTGACGTAAGTCACTGCACAAGTTTTTTTACGTGCTTGTATACACTGTACGCTTAACACAATATGATGGCCTTGTACCGTGTGGACGAGGATCGACTATCGCATTCTACAGCGATATTCGCGATATTGACAGTCTAGTAGTCGTATGTTTCATATTGGCACATCTTAATTCTATTGAATTAGAACTGGATTAAGGATACAGGATACTTTTCCGGCTCAATATTATGTAAAAATCAACACCTATTTCTTTCAGGCACTGTTTATATTTTATATGTTTTACAGATTTTTTGTTGATATCATGTAATGCAGCACATTTTCTAAACAAATTAGAAGTATTTTGAATATTTTTGAACCTGATAGTGTTATTAAAAAATTACAAAGGAATTGATGCAATTTTTTCCTCAAATGCTTCCCCAAATTGAGGTACCATTTAATCCAATGTTATACATTTGAAGGGGACCAAATCTTTCCATGTATGCCTGACATGATGGCTGAGGTACTAGACCTATTTAATTCCACCTATTATGTATATTACAAGGATAAAAAATATCGCATGTTTCATTTTAATTTTTGTAATTTTTTTCCTAAGAAAAATGTTATTTTTTCTCTAATTTAGTTGATTCTGCAATAATGCTTAAGTCTACTACATAAGTATGGACCAAGTTAAAGAAAAAAAATTAGAGCAATGCTTCATAAACTTTAGGAAATATTTGTACCTGAATTCTGAAATGTACAGCTTATGGAAAATTGCGAATGAAGATATGAGTCCAATTAAACTATGCGTGCCGGCCGGAGTGGCCGTGCTTTTTTAGGCGCTACAGTCTGGAGCCGGGCGACCGCTACGGTCGCAGGTTCGAATCCTACCTCGCTCATGGATGTGTGTGATGTCCTTAGGTTAGTTGGGTTCTGAGATCTAGGCGACTGATGACCTTAGACATTAAGTCGCATAGCGCTCGGAGCCATTTGAATTTTTTGAAACTATGCCTCAGAACATTCCTGCAGCATAGTCTTCATCCTGCAGCATTTCTTCATCTTCAGTCTTCCTCTTGGCATTCCTTTTAGCACTTCTTGCTTCTTTGGTAACATGAAGAGCGAATCTTTCAGCTTCATGCAGCCACTGTCTCTCACACGCAAGCAATTGATCTTCCATATTAGAGCCACACTTTATGCCTAAATTTCTCAGAACTTCCAGCCATCCTATAACTCCGTCATTGAAATATATCACTGCATCTAGTACACCAACTTTTCATGTATTTAGTCCTACAAAAACAGTCTTGGGTAATCTTTCCCATACGCAATGGTTGAAACTTTCATTTGTATTCTGAGTGCCCCCATGAAGACTGAGCAAAATAGGGTTACTCAGGTCTCTAAAAATTGGTTTTATTTCACTCATAACAGGCTTATGATGGTATATTTGACCACTTTCTTTCGCTTTTTTGTAACCACTCCAAGAATCTGTTCCTTTAGGGCAAAGTCTGTGATAGGTGGGCATCTGTGGACAATTGCTTTTCTCATTGCTGTAACACCATTCAGAGGTGCAGTTCGTCTAATGGCCAGTCCATAATAACTCTGAAGAAGGTCTATTTTAGTTTCTGTCAATTTGCCTTGGCCAGACAGAGATTTTCCATCAGATAGCAACTTTCCTTTCATTTCTCTTCCTCCATCTAGCACCCATCCTCTTTTGCACATGTCCACAACACTCATTATTTTTAATGAAAGATTTAGTGTCCCCATCGCCTAGGTACTTAGTATATCTAAAGTTATAAACGGGCATCGACCTCTGAAACATTTTTAGAGCTCCATCACACTCCATACCTCCACTGTCACCATCATAATTCTTAGAACACTGATGTTCAATATGTCCTTCAGTGTTACCGTGGCATGTGCGGCAGTACTTAAATAAGCACTCAACATCAACAACTTTTCCATTCTCCAGAGAAGAAGCACTTAAAACACCATTCAAGGAACGATGTCCTCGACGTTGCCATTTACCATCAAGTGCAACAGCAACGTCACTGGTTCCACTAATATTTACTGTATCTTCTAATGCACGTTTCATAAATGCCTTAAACGCAACCGTGAATACACCTAAAAGTATTTTTAAGTACTTGCTGAACTTACTGGGAAGAACAGGAAGGTCCAGCAAACCACAAAACGTTTGAGCAGCCTTTTTTCCTTTCCCTATTGCACGCATTGCATACACTAACTTCAAATTCACCTCATATGAATTATGTACAATGTTCGAAGTCATTTTCGAAGTAGATTTATTGCAGGATCTACACAGAACAACTAATTTTGACGCTAAACCCTTCCTGCTACTTTGTTGTTCAGTTATTTCCAGACAGCCTACATCATCACATTGATTACATTTCGCCACTTCCTTTATCAAAGAAGATAAGATGCCCACATCAGCAATAACAAATCCATTACAAACAGCGTCATTGTTAACACAAAAAACTGGACCACCAGGAGGCATGCCATGTGAGAATTTCTTCCCTGAAGAACTGATACATAGGTTTCTTTCAACAGTGTGGCTTGCTTTGTTTGTGAACTGATTGCCACGGAATTTCCTTTTATTGAATTTCTTGATGCGAGGCATAGTTTGTATTTATTGCACACTAAAGGATATGTACTTCCACAAATATATGTAGCACTTGTGGAACAAACATTCAGTAACACGTGAACAAACTGCTTCAGCGAAACAAAACTAAATAATAGCAAAGATAATCATTTACAGACACTAGAAACCTGCACTGTTACCAACGTATACAATGTATCATACGTATAATCGCTGGAAACAGAAAGTTCAGTTATTTTTGAAATAATACTGGTTTCTGTAACAGAAATAAAGGGGGTGTGGTGACATACATGAATGTAGCTCTAAAATTTTGTGTATATAGGTCCTTTTTATTTGAAACTCTATAATGTATATATCAATGTAATCAGGAAATACTATGGAATTTAATGAAGTCATAAAAAATTCGATTTTTCCACCATTTATAAGTACCCTGTAGCCTTAATACTACTGAAGAATTTTGAGATTTTGAATTCGGTTACCTCGTATCTCCATGTTTTGTATCATCAATGAAAATTTCCATTTCTTTCATGATATCCATTCTTTTACATTTTCCGATATTGTGCAAAATTTCAAGTTTGTATCCCGTTTTCAGAGGGTGCCCTATATCTTTAACGTGTGTTGCTACGCTGGTTTGCTACGGTTATCGAGTCTGTAGCAGTCTGTATCTTCTTTAAACAGAGTTCGGATAGTTCTGCCTCTTCGGCCTACGTAATATTTTTTGCATTAGCTGCAGGCAATTTTGTAAATACTGTGAGTTACTTTCATAATTAGATTGTTGTTGATACTGGACCTGATTTTAAAATTTGTATTTTTTAATAACCTTGACAAAACCATAAGTGAACAACTGTCATATAAAAAAGTGTACCAGACGATTTTTGCAACATAATAACTGACGCAAAATTATCTGAATCGCACACAGACTGTGGAACCAATCACAACAAGCCGCGAGACACACCGCCACACCAGCAGAAGACATCACTGGGTATCAGATTCTGGCCAACCACAGCCCCTCCCTCCAAATACCCAAACAGCAGCGGACAGAAAACAAAATGTTAACTTAGTTTAAGACAATTTATTTTTAAGTAACAATCTGAAAATAGGCAGAACATGCTCGAAAAGCGTTGCAGTATGTTGCATTAAACATAGAACAAATACAAGGGACTCATACCAGAAAAGACAAATAAATCCCTATTCCACACAGTCTTTTTCCCCAAACGTCGCCAGTATGGCCTTATGTTGTGTGAAGTTGTTTCACTACAGTTGTTCATGTTTTATGTCTGAAAGTGCGTTAAATCTTCATTTTTCAACTGCTTTCCCCGTAAAACTAGCTCACACTTGAGTGATTTAACATCATCACACATGTTTTTGATGATCTATTGGCTTTTCCTTGAAGTTTCATGTGCAGCCCTTATGAGCGTTCTGATATAACAAACATATTTTGTCAAAAGTCAGTTTTGTATCCCGATTTTTATTTGTTCAACACTGCCATATCGCCTTTTGATGTCTCTGAATTGTTTAAGGACTTTGGCACAGGACAGCCAACATAACTCTGTTTAGTGTTACATGCCCGAATAATCGGTTTTTAATTTATGTAAGAAGCAAAAGAACTATCGCTCATTTAAACTTCAGATTTAATGAAATTGATGGTTTCTTGATGAGTTTTAACACATGTTTTATATTTATTACCTTTGCGCAAAATACATCTTAAAGTACGAGGAGCGGCTGAAAAGGTTTGGATGCATATGGAAATCGGATATGGCCCAAGCTGAGGTCAACACCACCGCTTCCTTCCTTAATTAGGAGCATGAACAACACAACGTTGCACATGTCGATACAATCATCGCAATGCACGGCTTTCATTCTTCTATGGATTCCAGTTAGACCCCGTTTTCTACTTTTAGACACTCGATTACGGTACGCTGTTTCTCATGCACCGACAAATTTGTGTTACACATCTCCGTGAAACACACTACAGTTCAGAGTCACCTAGCGGCAGAGGTTTGCAATTTGCGATAGCGATGTGGGAACATCGACCGAGTCATGTGCACGATATGTAACAGCTCAATCGATATGGAACACAGAATAAAAAATTCGGAGGCATTAATTTTCAGAACGCCGCCGCGTAATTTAATGCGTTTGACTGGTGTTGGATCTATCATATATTTTGCTGTATCTTCAGTGATGCTGTGAAATTATTGTTTTTTCTTGTCATTCAAAGAGCTCCATCTGTTGCTATAGAAGTTAGTTGTTACAGGGGCATTTCGCACTCTTGCAGGAGTTGAAAAACATAAATAAATGTATCTTTTACTGTACAACTGTTCTGCTTCGGAATCAGTTCCAATAATTCCTCAAAAATTTAGAAAATCATGTCACGAGTACGAAAAGACACAATTAACTGAGGTAAGCCTGCAGTGTCCGTACTTTCATTATATTCGAAGAAGAAAGCTTCGAAACTAGATGATTTTGTTATGATCAGAATTGTTAAACTGTCGACCAAATCAGTAACTCTTTACGCTATAATATTTCGAGTGAAGAAGATTCCTTGAAACACCTTCACATTTCCTGGTGAAACAATTTCTGCAGTTTTTATTAAATATTCTTTTATGAAATCACCAACAGCAAAATATTTCAAGTGTTAAGACATCAACTCCGACACGACATAACTTGGTGCACCGCTGCTTCACTTTCTTGTGTTATTGGTTTAAAGGTTAACTTTTTTTAAAATTCCAACATGAGCTCTTCCAACGTTTTCTCTCTCATCATAATTACTGCATGTTGACTTTCATTGTGTAAACTGACGATTAATGTTGTATAATTTTTGTAAACTAATAGCATTATTGCATATCAGGCCGTTTATTTTGTTGTTTACTTTACAGCAAAATTGAAAATAAACAAATAAAACTCTAATTCGCACTCTTCGTGGAAATGTCGATGCTCATCTGCAATTCTTCGTTTGTTTTTATTAACCACTTGGTTTCGATAGAGCCATGCTGAACACAAAGTGCTGATATCAGTGAGTAATCGTTAAAGCTCTTAAACCAATTTTCCAATAAAAATTAATATATTTCTTGAATATAAACTGACCAAATACTGAGAATTGCACAATTTGGTAACCGAAAGCGAAATATAATCTCTTTTCGCTCACCAAACAAATCAACTCGTACAAGACTAAAGTGTGTCGACGTAGCTCTGTCGCAAGAGGTGGTGTGAGGAAGAAGTAAATCTCCGTCCGTGCAGTGTGAGAGGAGGAGGGAGGGAAAATATTTTTTATCCTGCACTGCTGCCAACTCAGTATACCGAGCGAGGTGGCGCAGTGGTTAGACACTGGACTCGCATTCGGGAGGACGACGGTTCAATCCCGCGTCCGGCCATACTAATTTAGGTTTTCCGTGATTTCCCTAAATCACTCCAGGCAAATGCCGGGATGGTTCCTCTGAAAGGGCACGGTCGACTTCCTTCCCCATCCTTCCCTAATCCGATGAGACCGATGACCACACTGTCTGGTCTCCTTCCCCAAAACAACCAACCAACCAACTCAGTATCTATGGTAGAAACAGCCCACAAAGTAACAACGTTTTACGAAAGCTTATTGTAGTGACGTTCATCTTCAAAAGCGGTATTTATTTCTAGTAATGAATGACACCGATGGACCAGGACTGGTATCACCGCTAATTTTTTATTAATTAATACTGGACGCTCGTTCACCGAGAAGCAACAATACCACAAATGTTTCAACGCCGCTGTTGGCACCAATTAAAAACATCATGACGTCACAGTTACGAAGACTATCAGCATGTACCGATGTGTCGAGCAGACCTAGGGAGCAAAGTGACATATATGTGAGACAGATTGTACTGACAAATAATTTGGTCGAGATCGACCTGTTGTTTATGCTTCAATGCGTAGTAGTGCACTTTTCTGTTTTTCAAAGCAAACCGTGTTGCTCCACTTGCCCGACTGCACCGCACTGTGAAGAGAGGAGTCTACAAAACACCCGATTAAAATTATCTTTTGTAGCCTTTGCGTTTGTCATGTGGTAAATGCCTACCAAAATATTCACTGCTAATCGGGTTTTGTGCGCCTGCGCCTAAGCTGACACGATATTTACATACTGTTGTATTGGTGGGGCGGACCGCAGAAACCCATTTAAGTGTTGCACGCGGCCCGTGGGGCGCGAGTTTGATAACCTAGCTGTTGATCTATCTGATTGACGGATATTGATTGCAACATTTCCAAATAGTCCCAGACATTTTGTATCGGATTTACATTGAGTCATTTAATGGGACAATCTAAATATGACAGGGTGCTGAGTGATCGTCAAACCAGCAACGTATGTGTGCAGCCCTGAGCAGGACTGTTGTCATATTGGAAGACCGGAGTATCCACAGCATAATCGCATAGGCGTCGTTCAGGATTTAAAAAAAAAGAGCAAAACTTGATCGCCGAAAATTTTGATGGTGATGATGATGATGATAATATTTAGTTTTGAGGAGCGCACAATTGCGTGGTTGTCAGTGCCAGTACAAAGTCCCAATCTTTATACTGTCCAGTCTCGCCATTTATCCCGAATGATGGTGCAATGATAGGGACAACACAAGCACCCAGTCTCCGACCCGGCCAGGAACGAAACCCGTAGCCCCGTGATCCAGAGGCAGCAACTCTAGCCACTAGACCATGAGCTACGAACGGAAATTTTGAAAATAACGTCACGGTTCATGTACTTGGTAACCTGAATGAGTAGCCTAAATCATGGTGCAAGAAACACTTTCAGAATAACACAGAACCGCTTTCGACCTGAACTATACCTTCCGCACACTGCGGACTGAGCACCTCATTAGGCCATTCTAGCAGTCGACACCTTGGATCATTTAAAAGAAGGCAAAATCACAATTCGTCATACCACAGTGTACGAATCCAGTCAGCTTCTGTTCAAGTTCTGAGTTGTTTGGTCTAACGAAGACGCGCACATTTATGTGGCGCTTTGAACATTGACTTTTTACGAGGTACCTGGCTCCAAATGTCCATTGCATTCAGTTCCCTTCGCAACGTTCGCTCGAAAACTAGTTGCGATTGACCTGCATACACTGAAAGCAGCAGTTTACGAGGCGTTTGAAACCAATTGCCATTGTTTAGGCGACATTCGTCCCCTGTACGTATCACTTAGAATTTTTATTTGGGTTACTGTTTGAACCGTGCTATGTGGCTGCGAGTGGCGCACCATTCCTTGTACACACATCTGACAGTCTGTGTTGAAACACCAACAAATCGGGCAGCTTCATTCTCGGTGTGGTCATGGACACTTCCAACACGATAACTCCTTTCTGGCATTCTGTCACGTCTCCATGTCGTCCAGTCTTGCTGCGCTGATACCAACAACCCATTGACACATGATTTACTCTCATTATTTACGTCAGCGGCAGAAGGCTCCAACATGCGACCAGTATTCTGTATTAAAGGAGTGACTGATGTTTTGTCCGAAAGGTTATGTATTCTAATGCCCAATTTTTCGGTTAAATATTGTGTCTATCTTTCGGACGGTGCTGTTCATATAGGGATAGTGTTTCGTAGAAGTATTAAGGTTTAACAGTGCGTCTGCTGGAGGTCACTGGAAACAGTTCACAACCCGATTCGGACAAGGATGGTACTTTTCAGATGAATCATGGCAACATGCAGGAGATGTGATTTAGGGTAATCACTTAGAGCCTAAATATGGACGACTGGACATGGATTTTAATCCAACTTCTGTCGACTGCTTGTAAAGTGCTTCACACACAGCGCCACCTCTATCGTTAGTGTTTCGAGACAACTGCTGCATCTTTCATATGGTGAGTACAGTGGTTAAGACACAAACTTTTCTTCAGGAGAAGCGGTGTTGTAATATACGTCCAGGTACAGTGATTAACGGTTTATGTTTTTTCTCAAAACATTTCAGGCCATTTCTTCCTCGTAGTAATTCAAATGAGCAACTGCAACGTCTCTAAAATCCACAACGTTATCGAGACATAAAACTATTTCCTTACATTGAAGCAAAATTGCTTCAGTACTCACAAGTACTATTTCTTCGCTATATCCTTCCTCTCCGAAATGTTTGTTCAGCGAGTTTTACAGGAGAGCTTCAGTGATGCTTGGAAAATAGGAGGTACGATGAAACTTCCTGGCAGATTAAAACTGTGTGCCCGACCGAGACTCGAACTCGGGACCTTTGCCTTTCGCTGGCAAGTGCTCTGCCAGAAGAGCTTCTGTAAAGTTTGGAAGGTAGGAGACGGATACTGGCAGAAGTACGGCTGTGAGTACCGGGCGTGAGTCGTGCTTCGGTAGCTCAGATAGCCGGCATGGTAGCTCAGCGTGTTCGGTCAGAGGGCTGTGCGCTCTCTGTAATAAAAAAACTGAGTCAAGGAACCAAGGAACAATTTGAAAGGATGTCTTGTGACGTCCGCCCCGACCAAACGCAACGAACTATATTGAACAAAATGAGTAAAAAAAAAAAAGTTGGTAGAGCACTTGCCCGCGTAAGGCAAAGGTCCCGAGTTCGAGTCTCTGTCGGGCCCACAGTTTTAATCTACCAGGAAGTTTCATATCAGCGCACACTCCGCTGCAGAGTGAAAATCTCATTCAGGAGGTACGATACTTGCAGAACTGGAACATTACGTTGTGGTTTACTGTTAAATTTCCTAGAGAGTACGTTTCTAGAAGGATCAGCCACTATACTGAATCCTCCTACGTACATCTCGCTAAAATATCATGAAGGTGAAATGAGATTCGAGCTCAGACGGGAGCTTACCATCAATAATTTTTTCTCCCACGATTCCGGACTGGAGCAGGGAAGTTGGAAACTGACAGCGATACATCATGTACCCTCCACCTCACACCGTAAGGAAGTTTGCGAAGTATAGATGCATATGTAATTATGGCAGAGGCTCAGCCAGTTGACCGAAAATCACCTTTAGTGAACAGTTGAGAAACCTGTTTGCCATTAATGTACTGAGTCTTGTAGCTGGTGACGTGCCTGTCCTGACTTGTTTACTATCAATTGGGGACTGTGTGGAAGAGGCACTGGTTAAAAGTCGTATCGGGACTCGGGTATTTTAACGATATTGGCATTCCCATTCGTCAGTTGCTTACTTCGTACTCTGTTCGTGCGTTGTGGGTTGGCCGAGCGTAAAAATAGAAACTAACGGTCGTGGCAGCAGCTAGAAAATTGATATTGAGGGTGAAACTATAAATAAGAAATTAAAGACCTTCTTACAGAGTGGCGAACTTCACATATATGTTTCAACATTGTTTCAGCACCTGGTATTTCAAGACGGAATAATAGTTCAGTTATGACAACGACGGAGAAAAAATAACTAATTTTGGAGATAACCCCCAACAGTAATAAAACAACTGACAAATGCTAATAACTGATTCGAATTCTTGTGGAGGTACTATGACATTGGAGCTAACTGATTAGAATCCCAAAGACAAAAGAAAATTTCGTCTCCAGTTTATAATCGGCTACAGGATTAGAGGTGGTAACGTAAAACTGATAATCGACAGACTGCGTGCTAACAACCAGGATAAATTCGGAATCTCTCCACTGTGACTCATGCTCGCGGATTATTGAATAAGCACTGCAACAAGACTTCTCACGGGTGTATATTTACCTCATGAGAATTAAACCCCATGTCTCAATAAAAGAGAGACGCTCGAAGCTCTGTCTCCGCCAGCAGAGGAAAACAGCTGTGCCGTTGCGCTTCAGAATGTAGTTTCGACAGCGAGACGTTGACAGGCTCATGGTGTACGGTAACTGCGAAGTGTAATAAGGTCTTTCGCTTAAAGGCAACGTTCCTCGCTTCAGTTTATCGCCAACTAGCGATGGTTTACGAAAGAGTGTAATGACTCGGAAACAGGAATAGCCGGCCGGTGTGGCCGAGCGGTTCTAGCCGCTTAAGTCTGGAACCGCGCGATCGCTATGGTCGCAAGTTCGAATCCTGCCTCGGGCATGGATGTGTGTGCTGTCCTTAGGTTAGTTAGATTTAAGTATTTCTAAGTTCTAGTGGACTGATGACTTCAGATGTTAAATCCCATAGTGCTCAAAGCCATTTGAACCATTTTTGAAACAGGAATAGTTTCGTTACCCGGAATTCATAAAGGCGGAACAGATTTGCGAGATTAGCAAAGATCAAGGCGTTCAAAAACATCTACCTCAGATGACAAGCCCCTTGTGAATTAAAGCTGATCTTTGAATTCATGTGCTGCCGACTGCACATGAAATCGAAATCTCCACCGACGTTGTAGTAGATATTGTGGACTACTGGAAGACGTGTTGTCGCTGGGAACAGCGGCAACTCTCAGAAGCAAAAGAAACCAAGCGAATGGAGTTGTCCCTGTATCACGTAATGTTGTACTGGGCAAAGGCCGTTCCATTGCTGCAACATATAGTCGCAAGGGAACGTGGGTGAATCATATGATCGTATGACACCTGAAACGAAGAAAACTGCAATCTCATGGACTCACCTCGTCTCCCCCCCCCCCCCCCCCTACCACACCGCCCTCCTCCCTCTTATACACAAGGTGTGTTGCTGGTTGACTTCTTCACCCTGGGAGAGACAGTGAATGCTAGCAGTTATTGTGCCACAGTAGAACGGTTAAGAAGGCGATTCGGAAGAAACGACCGAAACTGCATTCGAAAGGCGTCGTGTTGCTGCACGTCAACGCCTGGCCGGATGATTTGCTCCATCGTATCCGATGGATCGTAGTGGAACACACTCTGTATAACCTGGATATCGCACCAAGCGATTTTCTCATCTTCGGATCGTCAAACAAACATCTAGTAGGTCGCCACTTTAGAATCGACACCGATGTTCAGGAGTCTGTTGCGAAGTGGCTCCAAGACCTCAACCGTGATTTCATTTGTGGAAGTTTCAGGTCAGCTTGCCAATGGAGGAAATAAACATACAGCCCTCTGTCGGGTGGGTACGTTCATGTCCACGACGCCAATGTATAAGTAGTTAAGCGGCGTAAATAAAAGCTTTGCACCGTCCTCGTAGCTTGCACAGTTTGTGTATTTTAGATCCTAAACCTCTTTATCAGTACTGTTTTGGTCGCAGGAAATCGTAACGGTCTGTCACCCGTGTTAACCTGCGTCCTCGCTGTAGTTCAGTAGAATGCTCTGTATCTCCAATTGTGAATGAGACAAAGCAGCCTGTGAACACTGTTAAGTTTGTCAACGTGCCTCGAAGAGTCATTTTAAGCTTAGAGAATGCTCGCATTTTCACTGTACGGCAAGAAGAGTTGTCAACACTGGAAGTTGACCACCGAATTGGCGTAAGCCATAGTGACGTCATTCGAGTATTCAGTAGCTATTGTTTGACATAAAACACTGAGATCGGCATCGTAGTAGTGTCAAAAACACGAACTAATGAGAGATAGCTACATATTATGATTCACTTGCATACCGAGGATAGTTCAACACAACTGCCCAATGCCTACGGAAAAAGGTGTAGCAGCGCTGAGGTCCAAAACACGCCGCTGTAGGGACACCCACGTGACGAGAGAGCGAGCACGCGCAGTCGTCGACCGTCCACTGCACTCAGTCGTGCTGAAAACAGCGAAATGGTAGGCTCAAAAGAAAAGCAAATGGGTGAAGTGCATGCTTTACAGCGAAAGGGGTGTGGGGAACGGAACTCCATCGAAGAACGGCACAAGTTAGCGAAGAGCACCGCATGTCCGTTGCAACATCCGTCTTTCCTTGAATCACTCGTGCACGCCTTGATCCTTGCAACAGACTTGTAGTGATCTTCCTAAACTAGAACACATCGATGTTTTACTCTTTTAGTAAATAATGCTGATATTACACGACACACCTATCGCATACGAGTCTGCACCGGTGCCCAGAGCGTACAGGTCTGGAACTGCCGGCGTTTTCGTTAGCCCTATTACACGGTAGACCTAACGTGTAATTCTGCACCAGCGCCGCAAGGGTACATATTCGGAACTGCAGGCTTGTTTACGTCGTTGAGTGTGAAAGCTGATATTTTTGTACAGCCGCTATTTACTCATACTGAAATTTGTCAGAGACTTAGGTTCGTATTTATTAAGCAGTTATTGTTAATATTGTACAGAATTGTGGACTGAAGTGTTCGTTTTATGCCATAATGGTACAAGCAAATGATTATCTATGTATACGTTTCACAGTAATTTAGACATGAAGGACGCAATTATCTTTGCAGCAGGTATTTAGGATATTCGTCCGAATGGACGTTTCTGGTTTGGACAAGCTGCTGTCGACCGTACATGACAGGATTCGCGCAAGTGACACAGTAATGAGGGAAGCTATTTCACAACAACGCAACGTCAAAGATGCCAAGCGGCTTTTACAGTCCTCACTGGTCGCGGCCGACGCAACTGCTCTGACTCTTGTGGCTATTCTCTGAACACTCTCCTTCCCGGCATGCTGAAATAATACAAAAGAATCAGTCAAATCAAACGCGTGCGGTACTTTCACCAGTTAAGGTGATACATACACATATCGATAGTAAAATTATATGCACATTTACATAAAACATATAAACTCCGAATTAAACATTTGTAAACGTACATTATTTTGATACAGCGTATCTAAAGGACCATATAGGCACCTTTCTTGTTGTATGCTTTAATAAGCACACGTATACGTTCTTTGTTTCTTTACATTTCTATAGCAAAAAACTATCATCTACATTTACGTCTACATCCATACTCCGCAGTCCACCATGCGGTGCGTGGCGGAAGGTACCTCGTATCACTAGATACATATTGGCCATCCAAAACGCAACACCAGGAAGGTCCGGAGATATCAAACCCAAATTGATTTGGGAGATAACACGTTGTACAAAGATGACATGATTGAGTGTACAGCCCCATGTGAAGTGAGGAACATGATGAAATTAGTATTGAGTGTTGCCGTCACTGCTGGCTATAACCTCTACTAGACGCCTCGGCATTGAGTCAAAGAGGCTCTGGATGTGTTGTTGGGGTATAGCTGTCCATGTTGCTTCCACGTATTGTCAAAGTTGATCTGATGTAGCAGCGGGCAGTGTAGCCCGGCCAGTCGTTTCGCCAGACGTTTCCGATAGGCAAGAGATCGTGAGAACAGAGATGCCAAGGCAGCACCTTGGAATCTGATGGGCGACGAAGAAGTCTTGGAGATTGCGTGCCACTTGGGGGTGGGCATTATCCTGTTGCAATATGGCCATCGGCATGCTCCGGAGGTATGGGAGGACAACAGGCTGGAACACATCAGAAATGTAACGCTGACTGATTAGAGAACCAGCAGTGCTTACTAAGAAGGTGCGAGAATAGACTCCTACCACCCCAAACCTGATTCAGAGTGCAGAACCAGTATGGCGATGCGTAAGGCAACTGTTCATCAGTCTCTCCCCACGGTGTCTTTCAGTTGTCCATGTCCGTCGTTCATCGCACTATTGCCGGCGCAAACGCCTGTGGCGTTCACTCAGCGGTAAACGTAGCGAAGGATGCTGCAAACGTCATCGTTTAGTACGCGCCGACTCTGTTTGTGCAACAGACCAAATTTTTTTATGATATCGTTCGCAATGTGGTAGAGCGATGCATCACTGACGTGCCCAAAATATTCCTGTCAATATGTGTAGTGGTGCTACAAGGTGGGTGTAATCCGTCCAGCCGGCCTTTGTGGTCGAGCGGTTCTAGGCGCTTCAGTCTGGAACTGCCTCGGGCATGGATGTGTGTGGTGTCCTTAGGTTAGTTAGGTTTAAGTAATTCTTTAAGTTCTAGGGAACTTATGATCTCAGATGTTAAGTCCCATAGTGCTCAGAGCTATTTTAACCATTTCTGTAATGCGTCCCATCGATCCGTCGTTCCCTCCTGCATCCAGCGATTGCAGAACATCATCATAGTCTCTTGGTTCCGTCCGGCACGATCCCGATTTTCTCTGAAGGGCATTCCTCGATCCGTATAGGCATCTATTCTTCCTCGGTTGAACTTCGAAACTTGCTCGAAAGATGCTCGCTGTCTTCTACGAAGCATATTGAAGTTGCTTATGCAAAACAGCCAGGTTGAAGAACAATTCCAGTACGTCCACACGGCCACCAGTTCCCTCCTTCTGCAGCGCTTGTAGGCGCTCGTGATGTGCAGATTTCACCTGATTTGGATGCTTCCTTCAGGGTGTTGTATTTTGAGTGGCGAGCAACTTTTCTCAACGGCAATATAAAAATGAGAATTTTCACTTTTTTATTACTGTATTTAAAAAAAATTACTGCCTGAAAAATGTAAGGAATATCTCATGCAGTAGCTGAAACATTCCTCAGGAGCTCACGTATATCTCGTACGCTCATTGCTGATCACAGGTGAAAACAATAACAAGCAGAAAGCCCTCTCGAAATTCTGGGTTATACGCATGTGCGCGTTCACCTCTTCTACTGCGCATGCGCGGATCCACGGCAGTATAGGACGGTTCCTATTTCTCCCCGATGGACAAACGGTCTACTAAAATCGCAGCTTTACCTCTTCTGGTCGTATACTCCTGACTTCTACACGTTAGGTGCATCATGTAATACCGGCTTAAGACTGACCTATCTCTTTTCCAATGTCACTGGAGTCTTCGCTGCGGATGAGATTGTCGATAAATTTGACCTACGATAGAGGCTAATTCTGCAGCGTATTCAGTGTAACTGGAATTTAGTCGGATTTGGTGCTTTGTGCGCTCTAAGTACACTTAATTTTCCTCAGTACCTGGGATACTGAAATATTTCTGACTTGTGAGTCTTGAGTACTTGTGGCGCTCCAACAATGGTGCGGTAATATCCTCATCCATACATACATTTTTAAATGAAGGAGTTAATATTTATGGTGACTAGGACTTCGTAGGATTTCCTGATGCATGTGACTGCGAAAATTATTGTACGTTTGCCTCATGCCGTTATTGTGCCTGCACGATTTGCTATTAATGTACGAGCACAAGGCGCCCACTTTCTGGACACATTCCAGCAGGAAGCTAGGAAATGTAGTGGACTGAGGATCTACTCTAATAAACCCGATGGCGCATGCTTGAGACGAACTGGTTCTTGCAGTACGGCGTCTCAGGGTCCCTCCCCACACGCTGGATCATGTCACGAGGTTAAAAAATGGGTCTGAACACTATGGGACTTAATATCTGAGGTAATCAGTGCCCTAGACTTAAAACTACTTAAACCTAACTAACCTAAGGACATCACACACATCCATGCCCGAGGCAGGATTCGAGCCTGCGACCGTAGCAGCAGCGCGGTTCCAGACTGAAGCGCCTAGAACCGCTAGGCCGCAACGGCCGGCTGACCTCACGAGAGCCGCCGTCGAATAGTGAGACAGACCTGGCCAGCAACTTCACGATCATCTTGTGGACAGAATGCCAAAGAGGATGCAGGCATCGTACAATGCACATGGTGGTGCAAAACGGTAAGAATGATACCCAGCCGCAGATTTTGATTTCACGGAAGTGCTGAGATATGCACTTTCGAACATACTGAATTTCTTTTAGTGATTTTTTATTTTAAAGTTTTAGTTTCATACAACTTATTTGTTTATTCCTACTCTTGAATACATTTCAAACTTTTCCACAATAACTCAAACACAAAATTTCACAAGAACTCATGTCGCGCACACCTTACACATACAAAGCCTTGACACATCGAAACATACAGAAAGAAGCCAGCATTAAACCACCTACACTAAGATGTTGTCGGGACAGCATTGCGGAATTTTCATGTTGCACCTCATCATCAGTGACTGAGTATGAGACAGACTTTGGCTCTCATTCAGATATACGACCGAAGATTTAAATTGCACATGTGTAGAAGGGGTACCTTCTCAGGATGGACGACCTTCGCAGGATGAAGGAAGTTTGAAATGAAAGAGTTAAATAAACTGAATTTTAGTACGCTCTGACCGTGGTAGGCCTATACAGGGTGTTACAAAAAGGTACGGTAAAACTTTCAGGAAACATTCCTCACACACAAAGAAAGAAAATATGTTATGTGGACATGTGTCCGGAAACGTTTACTTTCCATGTTAGAGCTCATTTTATTACTTCTCTTCAAATCACATTAATCATGGAGTGGAAACACACAGCAACAGAACGTACCAACGTGACTTCAAACACTTTGTTACAGGAAATGTTCAAAATGTCCTCTGTTAGCGAGGATACACGCATCCACCCTCCGTCGCATGGAATCCCTGATGCGCTGATGCAGCCCTGGAGAATGTATTTTTATCACAGTCGTCCACAATACGATCACGAAGAGTCTCTACATTTGGTACCGCGGTTGCGTAGAGAAGAGCTTTCAAATGCTCCCATAAATGAAAGTCAAGAGGGTTGAGGTCAGGAGAGCGTGGAGGCCATGGAATTGATCCGCCTCTACCAATCCATCGGTCCCCGAACATCGAATCTGTTGTTGAGAAGCGTACGAACACTGCGACTGAAATGTGGAGGAGCTCCATCGTGCATGAACCACATATTGTGCCGTACTTGTAAAGGCGCATGTTCTAGCAGCACAGGTAGAGTATCCCGTATGAAATCATGACAACGTGCTCCATTGAGCGTAGGTGGAAGAACTAAAATGAGCTCTAACGAGGAAATTAATCGTTTCCGGACACATGTCCACATAACCTCCTTTCTTTATTTGTGTGTGAGGAATGTTTCCTGAAAGTTTGGCCGTACCTTCTTGTAACACCCTGTATAGGGCTCGCCTGGGCGCCCGCTAGTCATGATTACAGTAGGTAGAGGAGTAGAAAGAGAGAGGAAACGATTCGCTTCTCAATTAGTTGGTGGCCGGTAAATAAGAGCAGATCCGGAGGCAGATGTCCTAAGCCATTCGCTCGGTAGAAGAGCTAAAACATAAGAGAAAATGTGGCAGAGCTAGATCGCTGGAGTTCTCTGCACTCCAAGGAACGGCCAGCAACCGCTACGTGAAGCTTCTCCCACGCTTGCTATCGACTCCGTCATGGTGGCGCGTGTAGCTGGTTTTGTCAGCGTCACTGATGCCATGGTTTTGCCACTCACATTGTCTCTGAAGGAATTTAACTATGGACGCATAGCTGAAAAATTCAGAATAAAATTTTGTGTCGAAACCCTAAAATACTCACAGACTGGCTAGCCGTTCTGTACGTAATAAATATCACATGAATGGGATCTCTAATCCGATCCGAATGGATTTACCTGTAATTTTATCAAGGTTAAGAAGCATAAAAATGAAATCTTGTCAACTTCAAATAGCGCGTTTTGTTGAACAGGGCGTATGAGTGGGTAGAAGCACGTGAGAAATGTTTCGGGGCCGTGTCATAGATGTTGCGAGGTAGTTTATTGTGAAATAGCAGTGGTCGACGAGGCAGAAATAACAGCTCGGCGGGCCGTGGTTCTCGTGACTCACTGTGTCTGTGACGGCGCAAGAGAGGCTTGGCTTATAAGCGGTCGTATGGCAGTCTGCAGAAAGTGTCACAGTGATGTTTGGCTGCGGTTTTGTGGCTCTGACTTACCGCTACGTGCTAGTGTTGGTTATGAAGAAAGAAACTGTATAAATAGTATTTTGACGGTACAGAATACGCCTGTAAATTATCCTACATAAACCCAATGAACTGTAGGCTCTGCTTGAGTAATATGTACTCACCCACTCTGAGGAACATATGGGAGTAATTCAAAGAAAGGAAGGAAAGAATATGAAGATGTAACGGTCCGTCGGCAACGAGGTTATGAGAGACGGAGCACAAACTCAAATAGCGGAAATATGAAGAAGCCAATCGGCGACCCTCTTTTCAAGCGAACCATTCGTCATTTGCCTTTATCGATTCAGAGAAATTCCGTTTCATCTTCATATACATGGATACTCTGCAAATAACGCTTAAGTATCTGGCGGAGAGTTCATGAACCACCTTCACAATAATTCTCTATTATTCCACTTTCCAACAGCGTGCGGAAAAAAACAAACACGTGTCTTTTCTGTGCGAGCTCTGATTTCTCTTATTTTATTATGATGATTGTCTCTGCCTATGTAGGTTGGCGTCAACAAAATATTTTCGCTTTCGGAGGAAAGGTTCAAGTTTCGCGTTAAATTCCCGCAGCAACGAGAAACTCCTTTGTTTGAATAATGTCCACCTAAATTCTGTATCATGTTCGTGGTGCTCTCTCTTCTGTTTATCGATAATACAAAAACAAAACGTGCTGCCCTTCTTTGAACTTTCTCGATGTACTCTGTTAACCCTACCTGGTAAGGATCCCATACCACGCACCAGTAATCCAAAAAAGGACGGACAAGCGCAGTGTCTGGATAGCCCAACGGCGACATGAAATGGGCTCCTCTAGAATGTGTGCGCCACATCGCTCAGAGACTGGTTCTTGTTTTGAGAGTGAGACTAACGTGTTTCTGAAAATAACCTGCCTCCGCAGCTAAGGTTGCAAGCGCACGCTTGTGCCGTAGCGATTGACTCAGATCTAGCCATTTCGATTCCTGAAAGTGGAGGAGGTTTTCATCGTCAGTATTTGACCGTGTAAAAGAAGAGAGGAGATAGCATAAATGCACTTGTCACCAAATTCCTCATTTGAATTCAAAATCTCTTGGCAGTGACTCATGGAGTGAGCATAACTGCCTCTGTGGACCGTGATACTTCAGTCGGATGAGGTCGTGAAGCTCTATAGCTTCTTTAGTGGTGTCCAGAAAAGCTGGTTATGTGCAGGCACCTGGCTCCAAACTTTGGCTTACCATCGCAAGAAAAATGTAATCTTCCCTGCACTTCAGGAATACACGCGTACTTCTCGAGTATATGTACTCATCAGTTACCGATCCTACCCAGTTCCACATCTGACACGTCTACGAGGAAGCTATTGGAATGACGTTCGCTACAAATATTTGTTACAATGAAGACTCACATGGAAGATACGATGTTTACGTTGAAATGAGTGTAAACGTTATCCAAATATTGCCGGGGTACTAATTGTAACACTCGTAGTTACTGATTAGTTAAAACTAACTCAGCATTAAAATTCGTTACCATCATATTAAACTTGCCTGTTAGTAACAAGAACAGTGCACGAAACATTCAACGATTTTCCTAATCTCACAACATCGTAAGACTCTCCTAATCAGGTAAGACAAGTCAGTTGTCCTCTCTACAGGGTGAACCGAACTCAGCTGAAAAAATGTTGGAGGTAATTCAGGGATATTTTCTGATTATTTTGCTATAAGGAAAATTTGTGGCCGGCCGCGGTGGTCTCGCGGTTCTAGGCGCGCAGTCCGGAACCGTGCGACTGCTACGGTCGCAGGTTCGAATCCTGCCTCGGGCATGGATGTGTGTGGTGTCCTTAGGTTAGATAGGTTTAAGTAGTTCTAAGTTCTAGGGGACTAATGACCACAGCAGTTGAGTCCCATAGTGCTCAGAGCCATTTGAACCATTTTTTTTTTTTTTAATTTGTGGTAAGGTCTTATGGGACCAAACTGCTGGGGTCATCGGTCCCTAAACCCACACACTACTTAATCTAACTTACACTAAGGACGACACACACACCCATACCCGAGTGAGGCCTCGAACCTCCGACGGGATGAGCAGCACGGACCGTGACAAGGCGCCTGAGACCGCTCGGCTACCCCGCGCGGCTTGGTATAAGGAACTCGTGGTCCCCGGTGACTTGTTACAATGCGATAATGTAAGTATGATTTGTCCGTTATGTTACCCCAGTTACCTTTGTTTCTGTGAAAATATATTCACCACAGTGGAAGAGCTTGTAATTTGCAATCACCGAAACGTACAACACAAAATGAGGAATGCAAAAACCCGCGGATATAAAAGTTCAAATGGTTCAAATGGCTCTGAGCACTATGGGACTCAACTGCTGTGGTCATCAGTCCCCTAGAACTTAGAACTACTTAAACCTGACTAACCTAAGGACATCACACACATCCATGCCCGAGGCAGGATTAGAACGTGCGAGCGTAGCAGCAGCGCGGCTCCGGACTGGAGCGCCTAGAACCGCACTGCTACCGCGGCCAGCTGGATATAAAAGTCCTGTGAAGTGGTTGCCGTCGCCTCGGGAATAGCTCAGCATAGCGTCGTGGCAGCCTTCCATTGCATTCAGTGAAACGATACACGAGGCGTGTATCACCCAACTTTTCATCAGCAGTGCTACCCATATTGCTGTGTATCATTGTTAACGTACAACTAACACTGCCGGAAGAACAAACCCGAGACAGAGCTTAGTAGTAAATAATGTAAGCTTAAGGTCGAAGAGGAATCTGGGCATTATTGATGTCATCAGCAGGAATCGCAAGTGAATGGAAAAAAATGGTTCTGAGCACTATGGGACTTAACATTTCAGGTCATCAGTCCCCTAGACTTAGAACTACTTAAACCTAACTAATCTAAGGACATCACACACATCCATGACCGAGGCAGGATTCGAACCTGCGACCGTAGCAGCTGCGCGGTTCCGGACTGAAGCTCCTAGAATCGCTTGTGGCCGGCTGAACAATATTGTTCCCAAACAAGACACGCACAATTTACAATGTTGTGCAGATATTTTCATTGAAATACAGATACAAATGCAGGGTGTCTAAAATCTTTTGGGTCAAATTGAAGCAGGTGGAAGTGGGTCTCTAACCGATTATATTGAGACAAGGAACCCGTGGTCGGGAATGCATATTCATTGTTATGGACATAACACATTGTACACCGCTAAGCAACAACGTTGCTCGTAGTAATTGTTCAAAGTGTCGACCGTAAGTCTCAACGTATACATGACAACGATTACTGTGCCGGTGCGATGAATGCAGTCGTCACATGACACACATGCTATGAACTAAGTTGAGTACAGTATGTCTGTTTGGTGGTTGGGGGTGTACGCTTTTTATCAGTGCACAACAGACACCCGGAATCTTTGCGCAAGTGCGGCAGTACTGCATGCGCCGTTGCAATACATGCGCTGAAGCTGGCGGTCGTCGCTTTGAGCAATTACTATGAGGTAAGTTGTTTTTATGCTGTGTACCCTTGTGTATGACCATAACACGATAAAGGTGTATTTACGACCATTGATTTCCTATCTCAATGTAATCGGTCGTGGATCCACTATCACCTTTTTCCATTCGACCTAAAAGGTTTGAAAGAATCTGTGTAAATGTGGTAAAGAATCAAACGAAATATATTTTTTGGTAAGGATCCGCCGGAGAACACGAATACCTTATATGAAAATTCTCAGAAAATATCCCCAAACAACTGCAGAAATTTTGTCAGTGAACTTCGGTTCACACTGTAGAGAGAACGTCAGACTTGTCTTCTCTTGTACGCATAATTATTAAAATTATGTCAGTCTACGGCAGTCGTTGAACGCTTCGTACGCCGCTCTTCTTACAGGGTAATTTATAGTTTAAAGTGGAATTACAACTGTGAAGCAACTTCACTTTTTCGTATTCACAAAGCTATGTCAGAAGCAAGAGTCAAGTCAGTTCCTAGAAAAAAAAAGGAAATTCATCGACTTAACGGCTCAGCCACCAAGTTTTTAAAATACATCAATGTCTTGCTCCGCAAGCCATTATATGGTGTGTGACAGAAGGCTAGTGATCTGCAGTAACATTGAAGCTGCCTGCTATTGTAGTCGCGGATGATGGGCACCAAGATCGACTGTCAGTGTAAGCACGAATTCATCTAATTGTACCATTCTGTAATGAAAAGCTGCTTGAGAGGGCTCCCATGGTTCAAATGTCTCTGAGTACTATGGGACTTAACATCTGAGGTCATAAGTCCCCTAGAACTTAGAACTACTTAAACCTAACTAACCTAATGACATCATACACATCCATGCCTGAGGCAGGATTCGAACCTGCGACCGTAGCGGTCGCGCGGTTCCAGACTGAAGCGCCTAGAACCGCTCGGCGAGTGATCGTAGGCAATGAAACATTGTGGAAACTTTTTAATGACATGCGGAAAAGAAGTAACAAATAAACCATTGAAAGAAAGCATTTTAATTCCCACATGAGAGGGTTACAATTTTTAACTGCGTACCATGTTTACATTACAGGTTACAAACATTGCTCAATGTGCCGACCATCTGCATCCACCACAGCTTGGAACCGCACTACAGACTCAATTTCACAAGTGTTCGCAGCATTTTTCGAACGGTGGACCATGGAATGTTTAACTGTCGTGACACAACTGATGCACTGCTTGAAGATCGCACATTGCGTCCAGCATTCTCCGCCAATTCAATAGTAACTTCTTCAACAATTTGTAGCGCAATTCCCAAATCGCTGCTTAAAACGAACTTCGAATCATGTTGTTCAACCTCGGTACCGAAAGAGGACCCCCCACCCGTATTCCTTTAATGCATCGATAATCGCGAAGACCAACAGCACTATTTCTGTTATTTTAATAAAACAACTTTACAAGTAAAGCCCTGCCCACCTTGTCCAGACTCATGTTGACTGTCTGCAGCTTTACTGCATACTGACGCTCGGGTCTCAACCCTACGTCGCCGTACCAGTATCGGCGCCTAATAGCAAGTCATGGCACTAGCAGTAGTAATAACACTAATGCTGCAGTGCACAGTCTGAACATTATTCCTATAAAGTAGGACACGGTAAATAGTTTTCCATCTACTCTGTCTCAACTAGCGAAAGTTTAATTAAAACCACGTTGTACACTCGAAGGTAACTGAGTTAGATAAATCCATTTATTAGCACGTAGCACCTAGCAGTTAGCTACGCCCTCATGACGACGTGCCAAAGAATCAAGACTCCAAAAACGCTGTGGAGGTATCCTGGTCTACGAGCGCTCAACTACCATTCATTGGTCACGGACGTTGGCCGACGCTGGGTGCAAATCTGCGGTATCTTGCTCGATGACGTTACGGACGTGCTCAGTAGGCATGAGGATAGATAATGAAGTGTTCACACAACATGCTCATATCATTTCAATGTTCATACCATCCTGACACAGTCAGGGAGGGATGGCGTGGTAGTTTATGTCGCTAAAAATACAAGTTGCGTGTAGGATGCATTAGCCGAGCAGACGGATGTGTGTTATCAAACCGGACAAGAGACATCACAATAATACCGCGAAACAACGTCTCTAGCTTGATAATGGCTTAAAATGAACCCATTTATTGCTGACTAGATCCCACAGAACTACCAAATTATGGGGATGCTGACTGCTACATTTCTCACGCTGCTCAAAATAGTCACAGACGTTTTCTATTGGATTAAAATCAAGTGATTTAATAGACCAGTCAAGATTCGATAGGGTTCCTGAGTGTTCGAAAAACCAGGAATGTTTGCGAGCAACCCCGTGAACGCAGCTGTCAGGAATTTCGACACCACACTCATCATGAAGATGCAGAAAAAAAAGGCAACACGTGGTCACCGAGAATGTTAAAATAAACGTTCTGGTTTATGTGCACTGCAATCCGAATCAATGAGTCTAATCCACGTTGCATAAAAACACCCCCAAAACATCACAAAACCACCTCCAACCTGAACTACACGTCGGGCTGAACGGATCATTGCGCCGTCGGTGAACTCGGCGGCCTGCATCATTCGAAAAGGAACAAAAGTACGACTCGTAGGACGACAATAGAAATGTCCTGCCAGCTTTTGCCCATTATCTGTGTTGTTTGTCACACAAGGCGTGCACCTTTACACGGAGTCATGTGATAGCTATACGCACATTTACAGATGGCGGTAGTATCGCATACTCAAGGTATAAAAGGGCAGTGCATTGGCGGAGCTGTCACTTGTACTCAGGTGATTCATATGAAAAGGTTTCTGACGTGATTATGGCCGCACAACTGGACTTAACACACTTTGAATGCGGAATGGTAGTTGGAGCTAGACGCATGGGAAATGCTCTTTCAGAAATCGTTACTGAATTTTATATTCCGAGATCTAAATTGTCAAGAGTGTGCAGAAAATACCAAATTTCAGGCATTATATCTCACACAGACAAGGCATTGGCCGACGGCCTTCACTTTACGACCGATGACAGCAGCAGTTACGTAAAGTTGTCACTGTTAACAGACAAGCAACATTGTGTGAAATAACCGCAGAAATCAATATTGGACGTACGACGAACGTATCCGCTAGGACAGTGCGTCAAAATTGGTCGTTAATGGACTCTGGCAGAAAGCGACCGACCCAAGTGCCTTTGCTAACAGCACGACATCGCCTGCAGCGTTTCGAGGATCGTGACAATATCGGTTGGACTCTAGGAGACTGGAAAACCGTGGCCTGGTCAGGTAAGTCCAGATTTCAGTCGGTAAGAGCGCGTGGTAACGTTCGAGCGTGGAACAGACACCACGAAACCATGGATCCAAGATGTCAACAAGAGACTGTGCAAGCTGGTGGCGGCTCCATAATGATGTGGACTGTATTTACATGGAAGGAACTGGGTCCTATGGTCCATCTGAATCGAGGAGGAGGAATTAGTGTTTAAAGTCCCGTCGACAACGAGGTCATTGAAGACGAAGCACAAGCTCGAATTAGGGAAGGATGGGAAAAGAAATCGGCTGTGCCCTTTCAAAGGAACCATCCCGGCATTTGCCTGAAATGATATAGGGAAATCACGGAAAACCTAAATCAGGAGGGCCGGATGCGGGATTGAACTGTCGTCCCTCAGAATGCGAGTCCAATGTGCTAACCACTGTGCCACCACGCTCGATCTGAACCGAAGGGTGACTGAAAATGGATATGTTCGGCTACTTGGAAAACATTTGCAGCCATTCATGGACTTCTTGTTCCCAAACAACAATGGAATTTTTGTGGATGACAATGCGCCATGTCAGCGGGCCATAATTGTTCGCGACTGGGATTTGACTAATTCTGGGCTATTAGAGCGAATGGTTTCGCCACCCATATCGGCAGACAAGAATCCTATCGGACATGTATGGGACATAATCGAGAGGCCAGTTTGTGCACAAAATCCTGCATCAGCAACACTTTGGCAATTATGGACAACTGTAGAGACATCATGACTCAATATTTCTGCAGGGAAGTTCCAACGACTTGTTGAGCCCATGCCACGTCGAGTTGCTGCACAACACCTTGTGAAAAGGAGGTCCGACACAATATTAGGAGATATACGACGACTTTTGTCACCTCAGTGTATATGACGCTATGCGAAATAGCCTTTACGAGGTACACGACCCCAAATGTTCATTGCATTCAATTTCCTCGACAATATTCGCTCGGAAACTGGTTGAGATGGTCCGACTAGAAGTAACAGATATGGTTAGTATTATGGGCAGCAAAATAATTCACGATGGCCGAAGCAGAGAGGATGTAAGACGCAGGCTGGTTACAACCAGAAAAGCATCTCTGGAACAGGAGGGATTTGTATATGAAAATGGAATCTGTTGTTTCGGATATGTCCGAAAGAACAGATACCATCTTATATATACACTCCTGGAAATGGAAAAAAGAACACATTGACACCGGTGTGTCAGACCCACCATACTTGCTCCGGACACTGCGAGAGGGCTGTACAAGCAATGATCACGCGCACGGCACAGCGGACACACCAGGAACCGCGGTGTTGGCCGTCGAATGGCGCTAGCTGCGCAGCATTTGTGCACCGCCGCCGTCAGTGTCAGCCAGTTTGCCTTGGCATACGGAGCTCCATCGCAGTCTTTAACACTGGTAGCATGTCGCGACAGCGTGGACGTGAACCGTATGTGCAGTTGACGGACTTTGAGCGAGGGCGTATAGTGGGCATGCGGGAGGCCGGGTGGACGTACCGCCGAATTGCTCAACACGTGGGGCGTGAGGTCTCCATAGTACATCGATGTTGTCGCCAGTGGTCGGCGGAAGGTGCACGTGCCCGTTGACCTGGGACCGGACCGCAGCGACGCACGGATGCACGCCAGGACCGTAGGATCCTACGCAGTGCCGTAGGGGACCGCACCGCCACTTCCCAGCAAATTAGGGACACTGTTGCTCCTGGGGTATCGGCGAGGACCATTCGCAACCGTCTCCATGAAGCTGGCTACGGTCCCGCACACCGTTAGGCCGTCTTCCGCTCACGCCCAAACATCGTGCAGCCCGCCTCCAGTGGTGTCGCGACAGGCGTGAATGGAGGGACGAATGGAGACGTGTCGTCTTCAGCGATGAGAGTCGCTTCTGCCTTGGTGCCAATGATGGTCGTATGCGTGTTTGGCGCCGTGCAGGTGAGCGCCACAATCAGGACTGCATACGACCGAGGCACACATGACCAACACCCGGCATCATGGTGTGGGGAGCGATCTCCTACACTGGCCGTACACCTCTGGTGATCGTCGAGGGGACACTGAATAGTGCACGGTACATCCAAACCGTCATCGAACCCATCGTTCTACCATTCCTAGACCGGCAAGGGAACTTGCTTCTCCAACAGGACAATGCACGTCCGCATGTATCCCGTGGCACCCAACGTGCTCTAGAAGGTGTAAGTCAACTACCCTGGCCAGCAAGATCTCCGGATCTGTCCCCTATTGAGCATGTTTGGGACTGGATGAAGCGTCGTCTCACGCGGCCTGCACGTCCAGCACGAACGCTGGTCCAACTGAGGCGCCAGGTGGAAATGGCATGGCAAGCCATTCCACAGGACTACATCCAGCATCTGTACGATCGTCTCCATGGGAGAATAGCAGCCTGCATTGCTGCGAAAGGTGGATATACACTGTACTAGTGCCGACATTGTGCATGCTCTGTTGCCTGTGTCTATGTGCCTGTGGTTCTGTCAGTGTGATCATGTGATGTATCTGACCCTAGGAATGTGTCAATAAAGTTTCCCCTTCCTGGGACAATGAATTCACGGTGTTCTTATTTCAATTTCCAGGAGTGTATATAAGGCATACATTGCCATGTGTGGAGTTCACACCCGATTATGAACGATGTCAAGCCTTTTATAATAACCAGGGGACCATCATAAATTTTGGTGACTTCAGTGTAATTATTTTCATTGAATAATGTGTCACTTCTGTTGGTCTCATTGTATATTTCTTTCAGTTGCCTTCTATTCTTTGCTGTAGCAGTTCTTTCTGTGTATAGCTCATCGTGCTATGTTACTTAGTGGTGTCACGTCATGCTGAAGTTAGTTACGTGCTTAGCTTCTGCACATCAGTATATTAACGGAAATAATGGAGAAACACTTCGTTTGAGATGGTACTTGCAAAATCCCTTTTGTAACTCCTCGTCGCCAGTCTTGTAAACCCCCATCGCTGCTGCTGGGCAGACCGAGTTGCCACCTTTGTTACAGTAGGTCGAGTTTCTGAGTTCGTGAAACGGCTTCTGGTGATGTTCACCCCAAAGACAAATTCTCCCTGCCAGTATTACACAGCTATGCCCAAGGGTAACAGGATAGGAGAAAGAAGATTTTACAGTACTCCAATAAATTAGTAACTAAGTCACACAAATGAGTTAAAAGGTTTGTGCAGGATTAGCCGAGCGGTCTAGGGCGCTGCAGTCTGGGACTGTGCGGCTGGTCCCAGCGGAGGTTCGAGTCCTCCCTCGGGCATGGGAGTGTGTGTTAGTACTTAGGATAATTTAGGTTAAATGGACTGATGACCTTAGCAGTTAAGTCCCAAAAGATTTCACAAACATTTGAACATTTTTTTTAGTTAAAAGATTTACTTAACTTTGTGACTCGTCGAATAATGAAGTCTGTATCACTGCATGTAATGTAGTACAAAAAAGGTCGTCAATGGCTAAGTGCAAATAATCGTAGGTAAACTTCACAGTACATAGCAAACGCAATTCGCAACAACTGTGTTAACTTCTGAGAGTGCACTAAACGTTGTTCCTTGTCTAAGTCAGCCCTGGACGATGATCTGTATCCCAGTGGGCGAGAGTTGCTCTGTTACCTTCCGAGTAGGCTCCTGTCCGTTGTCGTCAGATCATTGGCTGATTATACTCCGCCAGCAATGAGTCGAGGCGAAGTCGATGTCTTCATCCTTAGCGCCGCTCGTGCCACTGGTGGAACTCGCACAAGAAGCGAGTCCCCATGGCACTGGCACCAACTCGCATCTTGGCGCTGTGGTGCTTTTGTCTTGCCTGTGTCTTGTTCGGACGACACAGCAGTCCAACTTACTTGAGTTTATGGCTTAAGTCAATATACAGCAACTGTAACTTTTGTTTTATTATTCTTTCTACTTAAGAAATTCCTCTGACAGCGTGTAGAGAAAGGAGGACAGGCTTCTTAGTGTTACATTCTTGCAATATTGATCAAGATACGTAACTACCGTTTCTTAAGTTACCATTTCAAAATGCCGTAATCTGCCTTAAACTTTCGGTATCGACGTCATCTTCGTTTATGGCACCCAGTGCGTGGCGCCCCGCCCGAAGCTACGTGAGAGACGGCACTTTTGCACCTCCCGCCAGGGCGCCATGGGCAAACTCGCTCTTCCTTTCGCTCGCCGTTATCCGACGAGTGACGTCTGTTTTTAGCGTCCCGTCGACAACGAGGTCATTAGAGACGGAGCGCAAGCTCGGGTTAGGGAAGGATTGGGAAGGAAATCGGCCGTGCCCTTTCAAAGGAACCATCCCGGCATTTGCCTGAAGCGATTTAGGGAAATCACGGAAAACCTAAATCAGGATGGCCGGAGACGGGATTGAACCGTCGTCCTCCCGAATGCGATCCTTTTAAGTATTAATCATTACTTATTGTGAGGACTACTTTTTTCTATCAAGAACATTCCTTTAATTGGATATAACTCAGCACCATAGAGCAAAGTATAGCATTCAGTGCCATGTATAGGTCAATTATTAAGTGTATACATTGTAAATAAACTTATTAACTTGTTACGTTTTTACCACAGCCACCGATACAACAAAACTGAAAGGAAAAAATTGAATCCAAAAAAGACTATTGCTGTAGTTTCTCAGCCATATGGTCCACTCGGTCTTTTCCCTTGAGGTGAGTGTCTAACACAGCGACGGAAAGGGTATCCGTCACTGAATTAAAATATTAGCAAATCATGAGTGAGCTATTGCTCATCATTAATGTGCGAAGGACGTTCAATAAGTAATGTAACACTTCTTTTTTTCTCAGCTCATTTCGGTTGAAAAAATGCGAAATTTCTGCGCTATACGTAGCCCTCAAAACGGCGTCTATACTAGAGTTGCGTTCCAGGCAGAGAGCTCCCATTGAGTGTCTTTTGGAGGAAAACCAGAGTATTGCAGATATTCATAGACGCTTGCAGAATGTACATGGAGGCCTGACAGTGAAAAAAAGTACGGTGGAGATGTTGGGCGAGGCGTCTGCCATCAACGCATCAAGGTCAAGGAAACTTGTCCGATCTCCCGCTTGCCTGCCGGCCACACACAGCTGTGATTCATGCAGCGTTGGACTTAAGCGTCTTCTCGCTGCCAAAAATTCAAAACAACTTCTCCTTCATCTGCATCTTCATATATACTCCGCTAGCCACCAAGCGGCGTGTGGCGGAGGGCACAATTCGCGCCAAAGTCATATCCCCCCCCTCTGTTCCACTCGCGGTTCGCGCAAGGAAAAAACGACTGTTTGAACGCCTCAGTACGAGCTCTTATTTCCCTTATCGTTGAATAATGATCATTACGCGATTTGAAAGTTGGTCGTAATAATATATGCTCTACATCCTCGGTGAAGATTGGATTTCGGAATTTAGTGAGCAGTCCCTTCTGTTTAACGCGTCGTCTGTCTGCAAGTGTGTCCCACTTCAAACTTTCTATGATTTTTGTAACGCTCTCACGATGGCTAAATGTACCAGTCACGAATCTTGCCGCTCTTCTTTGGATCTTCTCAATCTCTTCAATCAGACCCAACTGGTAAGGGTCCCACACAGACGAAGAATACCCTAAGACTGGACGAACTAACGTATTGTAAGCTATTTCCTTTGTTGAAGGACTGCATCGCTTCAAGATTCTACTAATAAACCGCAATCTAGAGGTCGCCTTACTCGTTACTTGTGTAATCTGATCATTCCATTTGAGATCATTTCGAATAGTCACACCCAGATACTTGACTGATGTTACCGCTTCCAAAGACCGATCGTTTATTTTGTACTCATACATTAATGGGGATTTTTGCCTTGTTATGCGCAGTAGGTTACAGTTACTAATACTGAGAGATAACTGCCAGTCTTTACACCACGCATTTATTTTCTGCAAACCCTCATTGATTTGTTCACGACTTTCGTGTGACACTACTTTCCTGTAGACTACATCATCATTGGCAAACAGTTCAAGGCCGCTGTCCATACCATCAACCAGATCGTTTACATAAATCGTAAAAGGAAGAGGACCTATTACGCTGCCCTGGGGAACACCTGAAGTTACTCTTGTTTCTGCTGAAGTTACTCCGTTCAGGACGGCATACTGCTCCCTGTCTGTTAGAAAACTTTCTATCCAACCGTATATGTCATTGGATAGACCGTAAGCGCGCACTTTTTGTAACAAGTGAGAGTGCGGAACTGAGTCGAACGCCTATCGAAAGTCGAGACAACCCATACAGCACGGATCTCGCAACTTCGGACTTCCATCTGTTTGGCCGAATGAAAGACGCGCTCTGCGGGAAGCAATACGTGGATGATAGGGAGGTTACTGATGCAGCAAGACGTTGTCTCTGATGTCGACGAGTAGAGATGTGCAATACGGGCATACAGGCTCTCAGTAAAGTGGCATAAGGCCGTTGCTTTGAACGGAGATTATGTCGAGAAATAGAGTTTTTTAGGAAAAAGAGTGGGGAATAATATGGAGTATTAGAATTTTGAATAAACCCACCCAGATTTCAGAAAAAAATGTGTTGCATTACTTCCTGAACGCTAGTCGTATCATGCCACGGTAACAAAAAGAAAAGAAATGAAGAAATTATGTCGAAAATCTGTACTTAGCAGGTTACCATCTTCCAGCCATAGTTCATGAAAAAGACAGTACTGGAACCTGCAGTACTATCAATTTGAACCGCTAAGCAAATGCCTATTTCTATACTCCTCAACTATAGACTGTGTCCTGTTTTATTGTTAAAGCGTGTGTAACAGTTGCTGGCATCAGCATAGCGTTGTTCTTGGCGCAGTCAGCCCAGCTATCGGTGAGAGCTGCGCTTCGTCTAAGCGCACTCACGTGTGAAACTGGGCGAAGACAAAATTTACTGGCTGCGTAATAGGGGGAACGCTCAAACACAGGCCACTGCGGCTTTCAGCCTCGGCGACACACGAGTTCGTCCTGTTGTGACCCTCTACATATTTTCTCATTTCAAGTTCGCGTTCCTGTTGAAACACTGCCTAACTGGTTATTAAAAGCAACGGACCATTTCCGGCATCACTGACGCCGATATGCAGTAGGATTCTGGAGCGCTTTGGAACGAGCTATTGACAAACAGTCATCAGGGATTCAGTTCTCGTGAAATATAACTACCTCTTTAGTCACACGAAGTCATGAGTGCTGTCGACAGGGGATCTCAATTGATTATATATTTCTAAATCTCCAGAAGATATTTGAGGAATTGCCTCACAAGCGACATATAATAAAATAGTGTGCGTATGGCTTATCGTCTCAGTTAAGCAACTGGATTCATGATTTCCTGTCGGAAGGTCACACTTCGTAGTAACTGACGGAAAGTCATCGAGTAAAACAGAATTTATTTCTGGCGTTCCAGAGGGAAGTGTTATAGGCCACGTGCTGTTCCTAATGCATATATTTAAGAGACAATCTGAGCAGTCGTATAAAATCGTCTCGTGAAGTCGTCAGGAGATCAAAACCAATTTTAAAATGATTTAGACAAGGTATCTGTATCATGCGAAACATGACAATGGACGATAAGAAGTGGAAATGGTGAAGTCGTTCACGTGAGAACAAAAGGACTCCACTAAATTTCGGTTACACGATAAATCACACAAACCTAAAGGTTGTCAATACAACTTAGTACTTAGAGATGGCAGTTGCGAATAACTTAAATTGGAACGATCACGTAAGTGGTGTTGTGGGGAAAGCGAACCGAAGACTGTCTTTTATTGGCAGAATTAAGTTGCAACAGGTTTGCTATAGCAACTGCCTAAACTACGTTTCTACGTCCTCTCATGGAGTGCTTCTGCGCTGTATGGGATCCGCATGAGATAGAACTGGCTGAGGATACCGAAAAAGTTCAGAGAAGGGCAGCTCCTTTCTTAATATCGCGAAATACGGGAGAGAGTGCTACGGACCTGATACGTGAACTGGAATGGCAATCATTAAAACATAGTTGTTTTTCCACGCTGTATGAGTTTTTCACGAAATTTCAATCACTAAATTTTAACTCTGAATGCGAATATATTTTGTTGGCTCCATCTACATAGAGAAAAATGATCATCGATATAAGAGAAATCAGACCTCGCGTGGAAAGATTGAAGCGTTCCGCGATGTTCGAGAGTGGAACGATAAAGAAATAGCTTGAAAGTGATTTGATAAACAGTTTAACGGACACTTAATTGTAAACTGCAGATTAGTCATGTAAATATAGATTTACTGTACGATACTCCAGTGTATCTCCTATATATCAGACCAGAACAGTGAGCATGAATAGTTTATCTTTGGCTATCGATACGTAGCTGACACCGTACCTAACAACGTCTGTGGAACTTGAGAGAGCGGGATCTTGTCCGGCCTGCATTACTAGAATACATTATGTGATCAAAAGTATCCGGACACCTGGCTGAAAATGACTTAAAAGTTCGTGGCACCCTCCATCGATAATGCTGGAATTCAGTATGGTGTTGGCTCACCCTTAGCCTCGATGTCAGCTTCCACGCCGGCAGGCATACGTTGAATCAGCTGCTGGAAGGTTTCTTGGGGAATGGCAGCCCATTCTTCACGAAATGCTGGATTGAGATATCGGTCTATGAGGCCTGGCACGAAGTTGGCGTTCCAGAACATCCCAAAGGTGTGCTATAGGATTCAAGTCAGGTCTCTGTGCAGGCCAGTCCATTACAGGGATGTTATTGTCGTGTATCCACTCCGCCACAGGCCGTGCATTATGAACAGTTGCTCGACGTGTTGTAAGATGCAGTCGCCATTCCCGACTTGCTCTTCAACAGTGGTAAGCAAGAAGTTGCTTAAAACATCACTGTAGGCCTGTGCTGTGATAGTGCTACGCAAAACAACAAGGGGTGCAAGCCCCTTCCATGAAAAACACGACCACACCATAACACCACCGCCTCCGACTTTTACTGTTGGCTCTACACACGCTGGCAGATGACGTCCACCGGGCTAATTCGTCACACCACACAACGTTTTTCCACTGTTCAGTCGTCCAATGTTTACGCTCCTTACACCAAGCGAGACATCGTTTGTCATTTAACAGCGTGATGTGTGGCTTATGATCAGCCGTTCGACCTTGAGATCCAAGTTTTCTCACCTCCCGCCTAACTGTCATAGTGCTTGCAGTGGATGCAGATGCAGTTTGGAATCCCTGTGTGATGGTCTGGATTGATGTCTGCCTATTACACATTACGAACCTCTTCAATTATCACGGTCTCTATCAGTCAACAGACGAGGTCGACCTGTACGCTTTTGTGCTGTACGTGGCCCTTCACGTTTCCACTATTACATCGAAAACAGTGAACCTATGGATTTTTAGCAGTGTGAAAATTTCGCATACAGACTTATAACAGAAGTGACTCCCAATCAGCTGACCACGTTAGAAGTCCGTAAGTTCCGCCGAGCGCCCCATTCTGCTCTCTCATGATGTCTAATGACTAGTGAGGTCGCTGATACGGAGTACCTGGCGTAGGTGGTAGCAGAACGCACCTAATGTGAAAAACGTATGTTTTGGGAGTGTCCGGATACTTTTGATCACATAGTGTATGTCTTAATCAGCTCTGAAAACAAGTAGGTCTAGCGAGGACCACTAGCTTCAGAGCACACAGCCTGTAAATCTGTGATTCACTCGTACATGACGTCAGTATTGCATTATTTTCTACAGGACTTGAAGATTAAATTATACAGTGGTGTGCAAAACTTATGCACGAACGTAACTTTCGCTTGATGTGTCACTGCCAAGTAACATAGCTCGAGGAAAATAGGACCACACGTACAAAGAACTGCTACAATATAGTACTGAAGATAATTGACAGAAATACACAATGAGACCAAGAGAAACGACACTGTTGTTCAGTTACAGTAATTACACTGAAATCACCTCGATTTACGATGGTCACCTGGACGTTATAGAATGCAGGCCATAGTTCTTAACTGCGTGTGTGATCACCACGGACGGCTATGCATGTGCTGCAACGTGCCCCCGTGCTGGCCACAAGGTTGGTAACGAGTTCTCGTGGTAGGGCGTTCCCGTTCTCTACCAGCACGATTGACAACTGCTGGACGGTCGTTGGAGCATGTGTCATATGCTTCAGTACTTTACCCCAACACATCCCATGCGTGTTCGATGGGATTTAATTCGGAGGAACAGGCAGGGCATTCCATTCGCCGAATATCCTATCGTTCCAAGAGCTCCTCCACCTGTGTTCTTCAATGCTGTTGCGCGTTGTCGTCCATAAAGATGAATTTAGGCCGAATGCATCCTTGAAAAGACGCACATGGCGAAGGAGTAAATTGTCACTACAACGTTGACCGGTGAATGTACTGTGTTCAAAGATTTATGGTCAGTGCACTCATGTAACATTATTCCTGGCTATACCATAACAGTTGGACGACCAAAACGATCATGTTCGACAGTGTTCCTGGATGCGTTACGTGTTCTCTGCTCTCGTCATATAAGGGTACATCCGAAAGCACTACTCAGACTGAATCTGCTCTCATCACGCGATCCCACTACTCGTCGGTCCAGTCCACATCCCATTGGCACCATCGCAAACGGTGCCGCTGATGTGCGGTTGTCACCGGAACATAATGCACTGGACGTTGGGCAATGAGTCCGCTTAACCAGTGAGTGTGACACCTGTGGCCTTGCAGTCCTGTTAGAGTTGCATCCTCTGACGTGAGTCCTTTCTTGTGTGTTGCGCAGTCTAGCGGTCATCTGGTGCTGTTGCTGTTGATCGTAGTCGACCAATCTCCTCTCCTACAATTAGCAGTGTCAGTGCTTCGGAACGCTCGCCATGCACGTAAGACAAAGTTGTGAGCAATACCAAACTCCTGATCTCCACTCGTCACTCTTCTTGCTTCTTCCAGTTTCTCGGCGATTCTTCCCCGATGTTGTCCGCGGGCCATGTTGTTATGGAGAACACGACCACAGTGCACCGTAATTGCTTGCTGACTGACACACGCCATGTCTTTTCCCGTTCCTTCATATGACTCGTTTTGCTGGACCAGCACCATTTGGCGCCATATTCACGTTGACTTAACGCCATGTGACATCCGAATTTCTGTACACGACTGGCAGACCTCTGCAATATGCCTCCGCACTTTTATTCAGTTCCACGTAGTAATTAATATTTTATGTTACTTTATCTACCTCTTGTAGCTCCGTTTTCAGAGCAGTGTAATGAGGGAAAGCTGTACATTGCAACAAAACTGTTATCGAAGACTACCGGTTCATACCTCTAAGATCCTGTGTTCATCGTCGTATACGGATTAATAATGTTGTGGGTAGAGAATAATATGTTTTTGATTGCATCATGGTATACGGCTTTCTTTTTCTACCGCAACTAGTAAGAATCTCCCTCGAGTTAATGCTAAATATAATTTTATCTTGAAGACATCAGCAGAAGACTAACTGCTTTAATATCTTTTCACTCTGTCGTGGTGGTTACATATTCGTTCACTTTATCAAATCAGCGTGTAATTTTTTTTTAAAAGAGGCGAAACGTTACTGAAAAATGCAGTGTACTACGTGCCTGTACATACAGGTGGTTAGCATGTCAGCGCAACCCCATGAAATGGACAGGAGTAACGCCATCTACATTCTGTATGTAAGTAAAGATTACACAGCGGGTTTCTCATTCGTAAAACGCAACTGAATGAATGTTGGTTATTGGTGAAAATATCATAGTGTGCCTTGTGGAAGAAGCAGAAACGTCTATCAATGCGTATCAGAAATCGACAGCAGCAGGATCTTGACTTATCGAGAGTGTAGTCTATCATTCCATTGCTCCACGTATTGGTCGGGATCGGTCGCTGCCATGCCCATGTCTACATCTACATCCATACTCCGCAAGCCACCTGACGGTGTGTGGCGGAGGGTACCCTGAGTACCTCTATCGGTTCTCCCTTCTATTCCAGTCTCGTATTGTTCGTGGAAAGAAGGATTGTCGGTATGCTTCTGTGTGGGCTCGTGGAATTGATGGGTTCAGGAGCCCGTTGCTAAACGCGATACAAGATCCCAACCGACTCACGCAACTTGTGTCCGAGAAGACAGACATATTCTAGGATCGTACAAAAACCTCATTCTTGTAGCTTTCTTTGATAAGGCAGCAAAGGGGGCGGCGCCGAGAATGGTGCGCCCAACTATAACATTGAACGCAGGAATTGTAGCACGCCGTATTTTCAGACGAGTCTCGGTTCTGCTTACAATATAATGGTGGCCGTATCCGTATGTGAAGGCCCCGAGAAGAATCAACATTACCAGTTTGCAACCCTCACCATCATGTGAATCAAGCACCTGGTCTGATTAGTCGATGTGCCACTGGGTACAAGACATGATCACCTCTGATTCGCATTGCCAGTAATTTGGACAGCAGCCGTTACATTTCTGACGTTTAAGGCAGGCGGCTGTGCCTTGTCTGCTACGTCATCCTTTCAACGAGATAAAGCTAGGCTGTATGTCACCCCTGCTGTCCTTTCATACTTCCATACAGAGACTGTTCGACGGTTGCCCCAGCCGGTATGTTTTCCCGAACTCTAACCCATTCCAAACAGCAAATCACGTGTTACGAGAGACTAGTAGACCGCCACTCACCAGCGACTACGACCAGTGAAATGAAATGATCGTGTGGCATTCATTGGTGGCCGGGAGGCCCCATGCGGGGGAGTTCAGCCGCCGTATTGCAAATACTCTTTGGTTGACGCCACATCGGCGACTTGCGAATCAATGATGCTGAAAATGATGATTAAGGAGACACAACACCCACTCCCCTGCCGGCAATCGAACCCTCCCCCCTCCCCCCCCCCCCCCCCCCCCCCCCCGTGCGTGCGTGGTAGGCAATTACGCTGCCGCTACGCTACGGGGGCGGACTGCGACCAATGAACACTGGCATAGAGTTTAAGCAGCACGGAATGACGTACCCCTGTTTGTGATGCAAGCTCTTACCGACTCGATGCCTTGCCAGGTTAGAGTCATTGTTGGTGCTAGGGCTTCTTGCATTCTTCTGCATACGCACAACAATTTTCGTTATTAGCTGTCCTTCCTGCTGTAGGAATTTAACTGGCCAACAGTGTATTTCATAGATGTTGAGTTATCGTTCTTCCAATACGACATTGTGGTCTTTGTTGATATTTTCTTCTGTCGTTGCAAATTTGGGACGCCGTTCACGTCGATTATCTCCAAGAGAAATATGGTTACGTTTGATTTCAGTTACCAGTGATTAACTGTTAGAAATGAAGGAGGAGGCTCTCTAAACCCTTCAGCAAATTTAAATGCATTATCGTTGGTAACAAACCGTCACAGAGAAACCACCTTTTGTCAGTACGGTATTCTGTTTGAATGCAACGGATGTCGACTTCTTTAAAATTCTGTCTAAACAATACGAGGCATGCTCAGAAATGAAGTGTACAGTGACCAATAGTTGAGAGGGAGGGAGGGGGGGGGGGGGGGAATCCCCTGACCGGAGCGACATCGCAGGGACACGGTAGTACTTAAACTCACGTTCTAGTGTCCAGTTGCTTGGAAGATGTCGGTGAGAAAAGGTCCGTAAGAAATTCCACCAAGAGCGATACAGTTGCTCCGATCCGCTTCCAACTCGCAGAAGGAATAACACTTGCCGAAATATTTTTGCCAATCAAAACGCTTTACGGTGAAGGTGCTTTGAACATAACGAGTGCATTTAAGTAGTGTAGGGAGTTTAGTGGAGGGTGAAAAATTTTTCGTGAAACCCTTGAAAATCTCGAGAGGAGCATTCAGAACAAAAGAAGAGTAATGCTGACGGGAGAAGTGTGCTTGCTGCTCGACAACGCCCGTCCTCACACAGTTAAATTAAATTTTCAACCGACGATCAGATGCAGATAGAGGTTCTACAGTGTGTCAAGGATCTGGCGGAAAAGTTATTCAAGAAGGGCGTAAAGAAGCTTGTACCTGGGCTCACCACATGTATTGAACGGGATGGTGATTATGTGGAAAAGTAATAAAAAATGTAACAACAATATCCTGTTTCTTTCAATACAGTTTTTCTTAAAAATATATAAAAATCTGATACACTTACTTTCTGAACATGCCTCGCATTATTCCGCAGATCAAGATGACATTTGACCTTTATTATTGCTCAGTGTGTACCTACGTAATAAAGAAAAAAAAACAACTAAATTTCATTGTCGCCAAAGCAGCCTTTGTCAAAGGCTGAAAAAGTTGCACGTCGCCCTAACACACTGGAAGTGAGTAGCAATTGTAATGCAGATAAAGTCTTTATGAAACTGATATAGATAATGTATGTATAAATGATAATTACTTTCAACGAAACATCTGAGCACGTAATAAATTTAACAGCAATGCAATTTTTGTATACAGTGAAATAATTCATCACTACACAAAATCCCCGAGATTGGCGAAGTTTTACAGAAGTACGAAATTTAGAGCTAACTTCAATGCGAGATGCTTTTAATAGTTTCCACAACGAAATTCTGTCTCGAAAATCTGACAGAAAACCCAAAAGATTCTGTTCGTTTGTAAAGTA